>NC_080053.1:7323514-7434736 GCF_026212465.1 Amaranthus tricolor | reverse complement strand
TAAAAATATGTATATTCTAACTCTAATAATTAAAAGCATATGTACAACAACAAACCACATTTTTAACAAAATACACATAAATCAAAATAATTAACAAATTAATAATATAAGTTTGAAAAATATCAAACTCATATACAAAATATAAATAATAATGTAACTCCCTAAACCCTTAAAATATGAAAAAACAATAAAAATTTGTATCAATAGAAATTACCTTGTGTATCTAGATGAAGAACAAATACAATGTAACCTACAATGAAATAAGAAAAACAAAATTACTACACATAACCATTTTTTTTCCAAACAAAAGTAAAAATAAACTAAAAAAAAAACAAAATTAATCGAAAAATGTACCTTGAAGAGAGAGCAGATTTGTGGGTTTATGAAGAAATTTGTGGGTTTCAAAGTTTAATGTAGAAAATTCGTGGGTTATGAAGAACAGAGTATGAAAGCAAATTCGTGGCCTTAAAGAGAGAGCAAGAATAAGATAGCAATGAAGAAGAAGAATTTCGTGGGTTATGAAGTTTTGAAGTAGAAGAACAAGTTTTGAAGAAGAGCAAATGTCGTGAGTTGAAAAAGAAAGTAGCGTTTTGAAGAAGAGCAAATGTTGTGAAATGAAGAAGAAAGCTTACCTTGTACAATAAGAATTGATAAAAAAGTATGTAGGGCGCGTATTTTTTTAAAAAAAATATAAATGTTTATGTGTTGCGGTTTTTTGGGAACTACAACACATAACCATTTTTATTTTCTTAAGAAATTCAAGTTAGACAATATGTTGCAGTTTTGAGGAGAACCACAACACATACTCAAATATTTTTTTTACTCATTTTTTCTTTTCCCATTTTATGCTGCGTCATTGATAAACCGCAACATTTTTCGAGTAGTATATGAGCTTTTTTTCACTAGTGTCGACTTAAGGATCCGCCAATTTGTTTGAATAATTTCAGTTCGGTAAACTTTAAAAATAATATATTTGCAAGTCAGGAACCTTTTGGTTCCGAATCAGGTTTTGGGTCGGATCACATTTGAACAATTCTAAGTAATTACTTATGCTTATTTGAGGTTTTGTTTACCATTTGTAGCTTAGATATTCTTAAATTGTTAGTATTTGACTTTGTAATCCTTTGAGTGTAGTAAGTTTCTCTATCTTTGTTTAGTAGAAGCAGCGAAGAAATGTACATGGCAGAAAGAAAGGACAACAAGTGATACAAATACAATCAATATTTGTTAGTCACACATCATTATTTTATTTTTATAACTAAGCAATCTTCTTAATTTTAATTAATCCCATCTTGTGAGAAGCCTAGCTAGTTCATCATGAAATTAAATAACATATCATGTGATTTGATTTCCTTCATAGGATCATGGTGGATTACACCACTTCGCTTATGGAAAACTCACTGGTGATTACACTTTACAATAGAGGAGGACATCTAAACTAGAATTAGGTTGATTTAAGATTTGTGTTTAAGTGATTTTTTTTGATAGGTTTCCAACCACTTTATGGGTCCTACATGATAGATCAACGCATGGTAATCTATATTAGGCACCCTTTTAGATTCAAGTAAGTTCAGGTTCTTTGGAAGTGTTGAAGATGTTGAGAACTGATCGTTATCATATTGCAATTTTTGTTGAAATTTTCATAGATATAATTATAGGCTTTCAGCAATGTTTTGGTTTGCTGTTGGTGTATGTTACGTTAAGCTTTGACATTTTGATCTAATATTTAGTAATTGTAGTTATTTAGAACCAAATATTGAGGATTTTTATTTTGTCAGAAGTTGTCTTTAGTATTTATGATATTTCTTTAGTATATCCCTTGATATTGAATAAGTTGTCTTTAATATTTAGCAATTGTTTTTCTTTTTGTAATAGAAGTTAAGAAGGGTCTCTTACTAAACTTCTATTTTCTTCCAATACCAATAATGCAGCAAAAGATTTATAATTGTTTGGTTTTAGATTGTAATAGACTATATAGTATAATGACTCTTTAAATTTGGTTAATAGAGGGGTGAGATCCAGAATTTTGAATATTACATCTAAAAATAAGTTAAAGTATAAAATTACCAAAAGCGCTTGTAGCTCAATGGATAGAGTATATGCATGTTGTACGGAAGATTTGGGGTTTGACCCCTACAGAGCGCAAGTATCAGCTTGGGGCTTCTTGACTGCGTGCATCCTCTTTAGTCCCTCAATGAGGGGAATGAGTATGGTCTGTTCACATCTTTCAGGAAAAAAAACCCCACCCAGACTCTGCCTTGTCCGGAATACTGGGAGTGTTCTTTACCTTTACCTTACAACAGTTTTCAAACAATTCACTTAATCAATGTGCTCTTTCTACATATTTTTGAAGCAAAATCATCTACAACACTTTCAACGTCAATTTCCTCCAAAACGTCACCTTCAAAAGCCTTTAAAGCAACTCCATTTAACCTCTCTGTGTGACATGGCACTTCGCAATAATGAATTCAATAATTTCAATTTCGAAAAACTTCTTTCTGCGGATGCAACAGTGATAGAAATAGTTAATAAAATCCTATAAGCAATTGTTACATTTGGAAAGGAAGTAAAAGATTACATAAATTGTATTATCTCAATTGCTCCAATATCCTTTGGTTATAGTTCTATAAGCAACAATAACTCCACAAACAAATCATCTCCATCAATATTGGAAACCTCACATTTTTAAGAGAACATTCTAAGTGAATACAACGATATTTAAGATTTGCATCATCTATTGAATTTAATTTATAGGAATTGAACAAAAAGCGTTCATATAATTAAAGTTATTCAAATTGTTAGTTCTTTTGTTGTATTCAAAGCATTTGAAAAACCACATGTTCTCTATGACTATTAAAAGAAGGAAATCAAACCTTTAATCAAATCCATAGCAACATCTATAATCATGTTTTTTTGTTTGTAATTGTTTGATCACTAAGTTCATTTGACTAAGAATTTCATACCAAATTTCATACCTAGCTTCACTTTGCACTAAAGGGTCAGTATCTTTTTCAGCTAGTTCATATAAGGCTTCATATTCAGCAATTTGAAACCTTGTAGCTTTGATGCTTTTAACTCTACTTTCTCAACGCGTGGTGGCTTAAGTGTCACAATTTTCACATTTTCCTGCAAAATAAGCCATCTTTTTATAGACTTACAAAATATAGTGTACATGCGTTGCACAATTCCAAAAAAGTCTCTAGCCTTTGTTGAAGTACTTGTAATATCACATATAACTAAATTAACACTATGACAACCACATGAAGTATAAAAAGCTCTAGGATTCAAATCTACTAGTTTGTTTTGAACACCTTGGTTCTTGTTCACACAAATTTATCTCAACATGTAAGTTACCGGAAGTGCACGGTGTTGTAGCACGTACGGATCGAACACAAAGAGTAAGGGTATATGCAACTTTCTTGCGTATAAGTCGGATGTAAAAGGGGTTTGTTGGAACGATAACAAAGAGGGCATGCAAAAGAAATAACGGTTAACAATCAATGATAAAAAGGGGTAGGGTTAACTCATTCATGATGACTATTTGATGACGATACTCTAGCTTCTTTAGGGTCATTAAAGGGTAGCAAATCGCACTAAGAAGAGCAATCTGATCCTTGATCGGGCATGGGATTGTCTCCAAGCTATTCACCATCCTTACTCTCATGAGTGATGATGAAGTGCTTGGGCTATACATCATCTGCTACTTTCTCATCCTTCCATACTATCGTAGGTGAAGGATAAATCCTTTAGATGAGAGGATGGATGCAAGAGGTTCAATCTTCTGTAATTCCATACCTGATTCCATCCATTGATCAAAGATTATATTACCCAAAATTCAACTCTCGTTGGTATATTAGAAGCAATCATAAAAATTCTTAACCAATGCGTAGAATAGCCCCTCATCTAAGCATTTAATGAACCTAAAATCAACTAGAGTTTCATCAGCATCAAGTCATCATAGGGTTGAGTTAACCCTAACCCTAGAAAACTACTCACTACTCATTCTGTTGCTTAAAAACATCATAATGAATAATGTAATAAGATATTGAATAATCAACAAAACAAAAAGCCAAATAATAAAGCTATTGAGCAGCAATGGTGAAAACCACAAACATGTATAAAAACAAAAATAAACTATCAATAATAACTTAGAAGAAGTATTAGAAGATAACTACAAAAGATGAGAACAATTGGAGAACAAAGATAAAAAAAAAAACCCACTAAAATATAGAAGCTTAAACCTTCAACAATGGAAATTGATGAAGAAGAGAAGCCCCAACTTGCAATAAACCAATAGATTGAATAACTATATAGCTAAAATAAACTTTGATTGAAGTATTTTTGTGATTTTCAATGTTGATTGTAGAACATAAAAACCTAGGGTTTAAGAACAAAGATGAAGAAAGAAACTAAAATGTATAAGATGATTCTTTGAAATAAGCTAGAACAAGTAACGTAAAAGATAAGGTGTTCTCATTACAAAACCTCTCCTTTATATAGTGTAGCTTAGAATGATGTGACCTAGGTCTTTAAACAAAGAATAATCCTTCAAAATGACATAAAAGGGCAGTCAAGAGAGTAGCTAAGCCAAAAAGTCAATCTTCAAAGAGGGAACGACCATGGTCATTCAACATTTTGATCTCCACTTTTCAAGTTGTTGTTCAAGTTTTAGGGAATGAGTGGTCGTTCTCTTAGGAACGAGCATGGTCATTCAACTTTCTAATCTCCAGTCATCAAGTTATTGTTTAGGGTTGAGGAAACGAGTGGTCGTTCCCTAGAGAATGAGTGGTCGCTCTCTTAAGAACGAGTGGTCGTTCCCTTAGGAACAGGTGGTCGTTCCACTTTCTAATCTTTATTCTTCAACTTGTGGTTCAAGGTTGAGGGGACGAGTGGTTGTTCCCTTGGGAACGGGTGGTCGTTCCACTTTCTAATCTTACACAATAGAGAACGGATGATTGTTCTACTGGTAACGGGTGGTCGTTCTCTTCCTGAAGTCTTATTTTCTTCCTTGTCTTGGCTTGAAATCTATTTTTTAATGCTTAGCTCGATCTTATTTCTCCCTTGATACATCCGGGGTTTAGGAACTGCCAAACCTAGCATGCTTTGGCTCAAAAATATGTGAGAAACCTGCAAAGACATGAGCAAACATATGCTACCCTCAAAGAGGGTGTAAATCCGACAAAAAGACATATATATGAATGAAAATTGAGTGCAAACAAGCTATAATAAGCTACAAGACAAGGGAAAATTAAGGATTTATCAGTTCTTCCCTTTCATATTAGGACCATTATCATATCCTTGACCCCTCACATCGTCTATTTAAAGGCCTTCTCTCATAATACCCTTGTCTATCATTTGAGATTCTTGGAACTTGTACCTTGTAGATTATGATAGACCTGATTGATCTAATTTTGGATCTCTTCTTGGGTTTTAAAACACTTACCATTCTTATCAAATAATTCATAGATACCATTTGCAGCTTATCTCTTCATAATTTAAGCATAGAAGTACAATGATTTTCATCCGTAGTCTTCAACCATGAGATTCTGGATTTTTGAAGAAGAGCAATGCCTTTAATTTTCCTCTAGTCTCTCAGCTCTTGATTGCTTTCTTCTCCTTCAGATGGAGAGCTTCGTTCAATGGGTTGCTTTGCATTTTAGTTTGGATGTCATCCAAAATTCTCCCCTATTTTTCAATTCTTCCTTTTTGATGGTGGTAGTGCGAAGTTTTTAGTGGGCGGTAGTGGTGGGACGTTTTGGGTGGATTGTTTGTGGTTGTGGTGGGTGGTTTATTGTTGTTTTTGGGTTGATTATGGTTGCTTTTAGGTTATTTATGGGTAGCTTATGGCTCTTTTCGGGTTGTTAATGGGTCGCATGTGGTTTTTGTTGCAGGTTGATGTAGGGAGGTTGGCAGTGATGTGGTGGTTGCATACTGGTGTGATGGGTCTTTTAGGGTGGTTTGACAGTAGTGATGGGTTGTATGATTGTTCCATGATTTATGTACTTTTTATGTTGCTAGATGGAGGAGATGCTTAACTCGGAGTTTAATATGAAAGACTTAGGTGCAACTAGGAAGATATTGGGTATGTAGATATATCGTGATCGGGCTAGAGGTAAGCTTTTTTTGACTCAGAAGCTATATGGAAAAGATGTTGTCTTGATTTGGGATGGAAAAATCAAAGCCTTCAAGTACACCAACTACTTTGAGTTATAATTTGTGTTTGTCTATGTCACCTCAAACTATGGAGGAGTTGTCTTATATATGTAGAGTTCGTTTTACCAACCATGTTGGCTGTATGATGTATGTTATGGTCTGTACTTGGCCGAATATTGTGCATGCTTTATTGTTAGTAGGTTTATGGCTCGACTTGAGAGGGAACTCGGGGAAGGGGTGAAAAGGATTTTTCTCTATCTGAGAAGGACAACTAATATTGGTCTTATGTATGGGAATTATAAGGAGTGCTTGGTCACTAGGTATAGTGACTCTAATTATGCATTTGATGTGGATACCAGGAGGTCTGTGGCTATTTATATGCTCATTTTGGGTGGTTCTATGGTGAGTTGGAAGTCTACATTGCAATCTTCAGTTACGTTGTCTACTACTGAAGCTAAGTGCAGGACTTTAACTTCTGCAACTATGGAGTCTATTTGGATCAAACGCCTTGTGGGTGAACTGGATATTGCACAAGAGTTTGCTATGGTGTATTGTGATAGTCTAAGGGATCGCTTGGATACCATGTGATAGAGTGTGGTTAAAATATTCCAAGGTGCTATATTACATGGGAAAGAATTACCAAAGAAAAATTTACTTGACATTAAAATAGATGGTTTGGTATAAAAGTACTAGAATAGCAAAATGTAACATGCAACTATAAAGCCCTCTTCTCTATGAGTATTCTCATTGTCTTAGTATATACTCCTAGCATTTTTAAACACAATAAACACTTAAAAAATATTCTAACAAATTGTTTCACACTTGATCTAAAATCATCATAAGATAATCATATTTTTCATCTTCATCATTCAAATCACGGAATATCACAATATCATCCTCGGTCATTTTCTTGCACAACAACAGTGCTTGAACTCTTCATATGCCAAGAACTTTCCCTAGTTCTTCACGCAAACCGAATTTGATATTCTTTGGAACTTCCAAAATCGAAACCAACTTCTCAATTTGTGCATTGGTACCCTCGATCATATTCTCCATCATAATTTATAGGTTCTTTTGCACAGTTTGAATCTCTTTATTTTTGCGCACCTTCTTTTTGGCTTTGTCCTTGGAAGAACCCTCTTCTATATCCCTTTTATTAGTCGTCGACACTTCGCTTGCCACCTCTTCTCCTCCTTTGTTTGATGTTGCTTCTTGAACCTCTTCATCATCCCTATCAACTGGCACAATAGCTTTTGAACTCGTTGCCCAATCTTTGGAATAAATCAACTCAAGATTGTCATAAAATGGAAAAGGTTTCCGAAATATGCCTTTTGCATCTTTATGAGTCTCTAATTATAAAAAAACCATAATACAATAAAAAAAATAGTATCAGACAACAATCATGACCAAATAAAGTCATAAAGAAAATAGCAACAATCATGAAAGTGATATAGCTAAAGTGCAAATTATGAAAGGAGAAAATTTCACTATAATCTAGAACATTCATTTGTAGTTTGTGAAGAAATTCTATCATTAGGATCATATAATACATTATTTTGGTAATAAGAAATGGGAAAGAAGCAGACATTATACTAAAATTGTTGCATAATATCACCAATAAAGAAACAGACATGTGTGAATACCTTAGCCCATTCGTCAAATAGTTTCCTATCACCCGTCACCATTTTCTGATTATCATCACATCCAAAACCACTTTCTTTTTGTTTGATATCATGTAATGCATTGAAGCGTTTCCAAAGATAGCTCACTCTGGAATCAATATTGGATACTTTAAGCTCAGCTTCAGGCATGCTTGTAGCAAATAACTTCTCCATGTGAGCCAAATACCCACTTCTAAAACCACTTTCACCTTTCCATTTTCCCTCAAAAAACATTTCCATCGGCAATTTAACCAAAATTTGATCTTCTTCGTAAGTCCATCTTCTTTGAGTATTCTTGTCATTGCTCCTCTTTCACTCATTGTAGGGTAATCTGCGAAAACTATCAAACCAAGAAGAAAAAGACTAAAAATATAAAAACCTAAATAGTAAGAATTTTAATACAAACAATTAAACCAACTAATTAGAATCAATTAAATAGTCAAGTGACGTTTTCTTATTCGATACACAGTCAAAATAAACAACTAAACCCAAATGAAGTAAAAACTTCAAGGGCAAAAGTTACAGCTCACAATTAAACAAACTAAAGATGATTTCAATCTCATTAGCTAACAATTTAGATCTACAAAACTTTTAAATTGAAATCAAATTTATGTTGCCTTATGAAGCCGCCAATTATAAAACATTTGACGAGCAAGGTTGTGTGTCCAAATAGTCCAAGCAGTAGATGTTTCAACCACATCGATATAGTCACCATTATTGTCATCATTCATGAATTGTCTTCCATATTTAATATCTAACAAAGGATCAAGTGGATCAAACTTCATTTCTCTATGAATAAGATTGTGGAGAAGACAACATACAGATATAATATCGGCATGTGTCTCAGCTTCATACCAACTAGAATTGCGAAGTATTGCCCATCTCATCTTAAGCAAACCAAAACATCTTTCTATTACATTTCTCGCAGACGAGTGTTTCATATTGAAATACTCTTGCGATGCTCTTGGTTTGTAACCATCTACCCATTCTTTTAAATGATTCTTTTGACATTTATATGGGGCAAAAAAGCCTTCTCCATTTGTATATCCAGCATCAACTAGATAATATGTTCCTAAAAAATGACTAGATAAAAAATGCATTATTAATCTAAAGTCAATACTTAAGATGTTGAAATAGGTAGTATCCTCACCACGAGGAACCTTAATTGGATGAGTTCTAGAATGGGTGTCCTTTAGGATTTTACTATCAGCTGCAGAGCCTTCCCAACCAGGTAAAATATAGGTAAACTCCATATCTATCGAACAAGTTGCTAAAACATTCGTTGAAATGTTACCTTTTCTTGTTCGATACCTAGGCTTGTCAACCTCTCGAACTTTCAAGTCAATGAATCTACCATCTAAAACCCCAAGATTATTCTACCAGTTACCACAAAAAAAAATCGTTTTTAAACAATCTCACATAAAACCTAAACACAAACTGTATAAAACCAAAATCTTTGTACCTTAAACCATTTCCATCTCTCATAATTGTCATTCTCTAGGATAGGTTTGGGAGTTTTTAATAGGATATAGTGCAATCGCAAAACACACATCAAAATTTCTCGAAAGTTTCTAGAAATCGTCTCATCTTCTCAAACGTCTGACAATTAATCTTTGTTTTTGATCATAGCCTAATATGTTTAAGAATTTTGCAACCCTCTCTTTAACAAACATATTTTTTGACTCCTTTAAACCGCCATGATTTTTAAGCAAATTGCATATTTGTAAAAAGTACTCCTATCAATCCTAAGTTGGTCAAAACAACTTAATTCACATCTAAGAAACTCATTAATATTTTTAATACCCAATGCTAAGCTTCTTTTGGCGGAATGAACATTTTTTTTTCGTGGAACTTTAAGTAATTCAAGGAAAGTCATTAAATAAAGCATGATAATGGAGGCGTTGAAGGGACACAACATAGAATTATTTCTAACAAAGTAAAATAAATCTCTTTTCCCCCTTCCCCGTCCCTTTCTCATCATCCCTTTCCTTTTTAAGCTCATAAACGAATTAACGTAATACTTGAATTTGAGTAAAGTAGGCGTTGAAGTCGTAGCAACAATTAATGTTCGACTATGTTACCAGCTCATTAAACTCATTCCCTAATTCCTAATATCATGAAACATCTGAAATCACTGCTAACCTGATGCATAAGAACAACACTTATCATTAATTATGTTTAGCCCGTGATTATTTTATCATACATACATAAAAGATCCATAAATAAAATTTTTCATCTTAAAATCAAAATAAAGAATTCATAAATTACGTTTTTAATCACAAAATCAAAATAAAATTATAGATTGATAAATATTTACAAATTAATGCAAGGGCAAGATATTAAATGAAGAGGAGGAAGTAAAAATAAGGATTTTTAACAATGGAGTACACAGAAAACAAATTGGAGAACAGATAAAAGACTTGTGAGGAGAGAGAAAAGATTTGTGGGATACAACTGTTGTTAAAATTTTTGTTATCTATCTTACTTTTCAGTTTTCACGCGTAAAGTATTACTCTAGGGGGGATAGCTAAATTGTAGTACTCCCATTTTAGGGATAAATTATTTTGGGCCAATTTATTTACACCTAATACAGACTCTATACTATAGTCCAATTAATTACTGGGCTACTTTTTACCCCCTTTTACATCCAAAACAGGCAACCTCTAAATGTCATATGCTTAGCTAGAGATCAAGTGTACCATGATCAAATTAAGCATATTGATGTCAGGTATCATTTCTTGCATACTAACAAGAGGGTTAATAAGGTGAAGAAGATTGGGACTGCTGACAAGCCAACTGATTTCTTCACTATGTCTATTCTATTTAGTAAGTTCAAACATTGTTTAGACTTGCTAATTATTGATTACTATATAATGTAGTATGTCCTTAGGGGCGGTGTTGTGGAGCTCCTCATGTAGGCATGTTGGCCTTAAGGTGGAGCTTGTCCAAAGCTTGTGATGCAGGTGGAGCATTATGAGCTATTATACTTGGAGAAGAGTATATGATAGGTCTTGGTTGGAGACTTAACGGGATGTATGGCTTATGCATGAGCTATGCGTCTAGTTTGGCTTGAGATAGTTTCATTATGTGTTGATGGGATCGTTTGCTGATTACGAGTTCTCGTCAAGATGGAGATTCTTAATGGTGAATGACTCAAACTAGAGTCTCTTCATGGTGTCAGATGAATCATAGGGATAGGTAAATGAGTTAGAGACAATAGCCAACGCCGAGTCGGCAGTCGATTGATCCCTAGGGGATAAAATTGAGCATTAAATACAGTTGCAAACGTCGAGTTGGCATCCATGGAGTTTGGTGGACAACCGACTCGGCTGTAGATGCCGACAAGAAGGTTTTCAATCCAGTGAATAAAACCGACTCGATGGCTGTGGGACTTTGGTGGCAACCGACTCGGCTTAGCCTATGCCAGAAATCCTTATGGTAGTTACTCACTTTTTTGGCCTATTATCTTGAATTTTAATCCCTAATTTCTTCTTTAAGGAAGACATACTATATAAACCCCTCAATTAATTAGGTTTACTGTAGACTTAGTCAGAGACGGGAACAGCAACAAGAGGGGGGGGGGGGGGGGGGGGGGGGGGGGGGGGGGGGTGGGTGAATTGTTGTTGTTACGAGTTTTAGCGTTTTTGCCCTGTTTTTGCGGAATTAATTAAAATAAATAAAGCTTAAACTTAGAGCGAAATAATGAAAGAGAAATCACGAATTTTACGTGGAAACCTTCTAGGCCTAATTAGAAGGAAAACCATGACCCACGGGATTTCTAAATTCTCCACTATGTTTAAGGCAACTCGTTACAATTACATTAAACACCTTGCTTCACTCGAAGCGCATCAACTAGGCCAATTCTTCTCTCTCAAATTGCTTCACTCAAAGCAACAAACTTAGCTTCACTAAAAGCTAAACTCTTCACTAGCTTCACTCAAAGCTATCTATTTCCCCCTTAGACTCACCCAAGTCTAATTACAAATATCACTCAAAATCCCTTACAAAAAGGAATAAAAATTCTCTAAAATAAAATCAATAAGTTGCACAAGAAAATATTATAAATTAATTGGCAATTTTAAAACAATATTTTCTTGTAAAAATTCTCCCAAAATCACGTATGATTTAATGGCTCATACTAAGGTAAGTTTTGAGGAACAACCGAATCCACTATTTATAGAGTCAATTTCCCTAATAAAAAGGAATAAACCAACAACTACTCCCTTATCCAAAATAATAAGGAGAGTAAGTTGGATCTTAAAATCCAAGTCATCCTACGGTTAGTCTCTAAAAACTAGGTAGTAATCTTGACAAAATCAAGCCCACGGTTATTTAATAATAACCGTTGTTCCTAGATACAAATAATAGATACAGTTCCCTTTAGCAACAGTTCCCATATACTAAAATTAGCTGCAGTTTCCTTTTCCAATAATAACCACAGTTTACTTTAACTAAATTTAGATACGGTTGCCTTTTGCTAATAATAGGGACGGTTACCTATTACTAATATTAGGGACGGTTACCTTTAGCTAATAATAGCTACGGATCCCTTAAAATCAGCTGTTGTTCCTTCTTAGCTAAATTTAGTAAACATACATCCTAAAATAAAGGTTAATTAAAAACGTTAGATATTTTGGAAAATATTTTGCCAATTAACTTTAGTAACTTATTAATGCTACAAATTAACTTTAATTAATACATAAACTAAAAATAATAATTAAAAAATAATAATCAGAATTTTTAGTGAAAGTAAGCTGACTCCAGTTCAGGAACAGTGCGCTGTCTCCAATTTCTAGTTTTGTTAGATCATCCAACTTGGGAACAATAGACCTTTTGTCTCCATTTTACATCCCAAGTGATACACTTCTTCTAACATCTTTCGGATCATTTTGACACGTACATTTCCATGTACCAAGTCATAGGTGCTATCAACGATCATAGTCAAGATCGGATATTGACCTGCACACAATCCCTACAAACATATTTGCTTAAATAAAGTGTAGTCATCATCAAAACTCAAGAGGTCCAACATTTACGATTACCACAAACACGAGAGAAAAGTGAGCCATTCTCGATTTGGCTGGTTATCTTGTAGTCGTTGCAGTTCATAGTGAAAACTTTTGATCTCGGTGCCCGTGAACGTAACTATCACATCGATAGTTGAACCACATAAATTCTTGGTTTTATTTTTCTTATGATTTTTCTTATTGTTATCGATTATTGCTTTCTCTGTCGCATAATATTGTTTAATGTATAATTTTATTTTAAAAAATTCAAATAATCATTCAAAATCCAAGTATTTGCAATTTAGTGAATCTTTTTAATTCAATTTATAATTTTGCATGTTGTAAAACTAATTACAAATTAAATTACATGCTAGTCAACTAGCGACATACGTTTTCCACAAATTAAAAATTCAAGTAATGTTAAAAAGTGTGCCAAGATTGTAGAAAAGTTTATCAAAGGTCAATAATCATGGTAGGTGAGTATTAATTTAGAGTATTTTTTAATCTTGAAAACTATATTAGGAGGACTTGGTGGGACTATGTTCCAATTTATTCTCCGTTCAAGTTGGTCCTTTTTGAATATAGTGTAGTTGTTGCAACTTTCAACCTTCTTTACCATTAAATTATCTAGGACAAGAAGTATATAGAACTTAATTAAATTGTAACTTTATTAAATTATCTCTATAATTTTATGCATTATTATGTAGTTAGATAATGTTTTCAATCAGCTTAAATTAAAATTTATCTTTATACTATTTGTTTTTGTTATTTTTATTATTCATAATAGTTCAGTCTTAGTCCAATTTATGTCATAAATTATTAATTTTTCTAGGTTTAATTGGCTGCACATATTCCTCTTTATTATCCCTTTGGAGGGGTAAGGCAGAGTCTTTACGTTTGACTATTGACTACGACTATGTTAATCTTTTTGCTTTATCTTTTTTTTCTATGTTTTACTTTTTAGTCTTTGTCATGAAATTTGCTACATTTTTTTTGAACATACCCCATACTATTTTTTAATTTTTATCAACACAATAGTATTTCTTTCATTTTATTTATACATTTATTTTATATTTGCAATGTTTTTCATTCTATATCATGAATTGCTGACAAATAAAATACTCCATCTGTCCTAATCCTAATAGATTTGAAGTAACGAAAAATTATGGGTTTAAACTTTGGCCTCTAATAAATGTTTCAACAAAATTTTATCGAAATTAAAATTTAAATATTTGTTCAAAGTCTAAGTCTCTCCAATTTAGTGAATCTTTTTAATACAAATTTCCTTTTGCATGGTGTAAAAATAATTACAAATCACAATCATGCATGATGCGTCCATGTGAACTTGCAAATTGCAATTTATTTATCGTATCCATAACAATTAAAAATTCTAGTAAGGTTAAGAAGTATGCAAATAATTGTAGGAAAAATTTATTATTTAATTAAACGGATATTTCACTGAGTTTCTTCGAAATTCACCATATACCACACAAAATGTTCTAATTCACCATATATCATTGAGTTTTTGTCCGTTAGCACAGAATACCATTAATAACAACTGCCGTCAGTGTGCCGTTTGTGGTAAATTAACTCACAAGTTTGTGAGTTCAAGTATCACTAAATGGGACAATGATGTTGAGGAGTTCAACGCCTTGACTATTTCAAGGTTGATAGCACACATAAGTAAATGGATTCAATCGTTACTGATTACTTCTGAAAAGAACATTAGAGCTGGAGACAAGGATTCGAAGGTGTCAAATTTTGTTTTAGATTGTAGGTGCTGGGAGATACTCAGATTTTTCTTGAAGGAATCAGAAAGAATGTGTGTTCCGTTGAGCTTGTCACGGGATATATTAAGGGTTATTGCATCTGTGGCCAGGAGTGCGTTGCATTCATCTAATTCTGTTGATACAGAAATTAAAGAACTCACTTTTACTTCTGTAGAGATTCAATTATTTAAGACTCTGAATGACTGCTTAAAATTGCTATTTTCTTCCGGTGGCTGATTGTTGAATGAAAATCTGGATGTGTGGGCAGTGGCTGTTAGCTCACTGCTTGAACTTTTAATCAGATTGTACACAGAAAGTTACCAAGATAGTGGTGTGCGAGACTTGGTCACAAAATCTTCTTGTTTGGTGCTGGAGCCATTCTCCAAGTTCTTGAGGTTGCATCCTTGTCGCAAAAATGCTTTTCGTGATTTTGTAGATAAACTTCTTGAACCACTGTTGCATCTTCTGGGTTTGTTACATGATCAAACCCGAGATAAAAGTCTTATTTTAGTGCAAAAACTGTTCAAGTTGGTCGAGGAGATTCTTTCTTATGGATTGTTCCATTCAGTTCACCTCGATGAGTATCTTAGCTTACACATTACATATAAGTACAATTCTTCAGTTGATAAAAAATTGCGAAGTTCAAGAATGATTATCAAGAGCTTTCATAGACACCTTTTCAATAAAGTAGATAACCTTGTGTCAGAGGGAAGGATATGGGCGTTGCCCAGTTTAGAAAATGTATTCCGTTTGTTTATTGTTAATGTGAAAAAACTCAAGAAGGAATCACAGGTTGCAGAAAGTTCGAGAGCCAGTGAAACCCCACATCTTTCAAAGGTTAGCAACTCGACCACCGAGAAGAACCATACCACTAAGACTCCTGCCTCGGAAATAAGGATGTCATTTTTTGTTTTTTTTTTTGTTAACTATGGAGCCATTGTTACTCGATCTCAGCAAACATCTCCAGGATGACCATCTTGAAACATCCTTACTGAATGTGTACCAAACTCTCAAATCTGTAAATAATATCTTGTCTAGCATGTTGTGCGAAAGAACCTATTTAAGAATCGAAGATAATTCTGGAGGAGCGTGTCTGAATTTCTTCAACATAAGCTATGGTCTATTAATGTCGTGTTATGCCAAGTTTAATCAAATGTGGCAGTCAACATGGGGTATTGATAGCTTCAAGGAAGTTGATTTATTAATGTCAATGGCTAAAGAGTTTATTCTTGTAGTTGAGAATTTCCTTGAAATTGAATATGAAGTCATTGGCCATGACTTAGTTAACATATGGCTTGTGATTCTCAGTTGTTTGACACTAGCGCATTCTTCAGAGGATGGCTCGCAACTGTGTGAACTGTTTTCACAATCGGTTGACCTTGGTTGTCGAATGGTTAATCTATACAGCGAACTGCGCCAGGTTAGTGCTAGTACCATTGAAGACTTTTCTTTCCTTTACTGTGCTTATGTTTCAAACTCATATGTTAATGATCTGGTAGCTTCTCTGTTTACGGTTATGTCTTCATAATTTATCATCACCTTGATGGTAGCTTCTCTGTTTCAAACTCACCGTGGGATTTTAAGGATTTTTGATGGATTTAAAGGGTTCTAGATCAATGAAGACGAATATAAAGTTTTTTGAATGGAGAAGAAGAAAGATGGAGGATCAATTTTTTGAAGAAATACGTTGTGTTTGTGGAAGTCTGAACCATATCAGCTAGGCTCAAATGAGGGCAGCAACAAAGACCCAAGAAACAACCCAAGAGAAATGGAATACAACAACAACAAGAGCAACAAACATCATTTTGATGTTTCTGATTTTATGCATACAAGGCCATTATCCATGAATAATGATGAGTCCAATGCAAACCCAAGTAATCAAGAAGAAGGGGAACTAATTATACAAAAGCTTGAGGCATCAAAAGAACAAAGCAAACCCATAGCAACTCAAGAACAGAAGCATACAGACCATTAGAAGCTTCTGACCAGCGCCACTGACCAGGCCACCTTGGCGGGCCTGTCCAGACGAACCCTAAGCCCATGGGATGAGGTGGAGGACATATTTAGAATCTCCACACTTGAACCTAGCTACCATGGTCCAGGGGTCCTACTCCAGATCAGTGGAAGCACATGGAAACTTGAGGCAAAGGTCGCACAGTCAACAAGGACAGCAAGCTCAAGTAGGCAACAACTTCTGACCATTGACCAGGCCACCTTGGCAAGCCCACCCAGACGTGACCCGAACCCATTGGATGACGTGAAGGGTAGGGCTGGAATCTCTGCACATGGACCTAGCTACCATGACCCAAGAGCCCTCCTGGAAGTCACCGGAGGTGGACTAAAAACAGAAGTTAAGGTCACCCAGTTGACAGAAGAACCAACAGCTGCTGCATAGTTTGATTGTTCTGTTTTAAGTTTCTTAGGCGCATATATAGGCACGTGTTTGTAAATAGCCGTTAATAACCGTTAGGCATGCGTGTAATTAGCCTACCTTTCATTCATAGCTTATAAATAGTTGATTCATTCATTGTAAAGACACGTTGATTGTTGAATAAAATTCCTTTTTATCAGAAAATTTCAAGTGTTTGAATTTTCTCTTCAATTGCTTGCAATTGGGTTACCAAGGGTCAGTCTACCCTTCGTGATTGTGCAACTCCTTGATCAGTCTTCAAGATTGCACGTCATTCTATCCAAGAACATTGATCATTCCATTGATTAATCAAAGGAATTCATCATTGTTGTGTTGAAAAGAGGCTTGGCAGTAGGGCTGAACACGGTCCGGTCTGGTCTGGTTTGACAGAAAAATCAGACCAGACCAGAAATTCCGGTCTGGAAATTTTTCAGACCAGACCAGACCGGACCAGACCAGACCGTTCTAGAACGGTCTGGTCTGGTCTGGTCTACGATTTTGAAAGTGTTTCTTGTGACCTAAACAGACCCTGAGTGACTAACAAGTAATTCTTGAATAATCCTAAATTTAAGAAAAAAGTAAAAAAAAAAAATCAGAAGATCAAGTAGCTGGAAAACAACAGAAGTCATAACCACAATTTGGCAAATTATGCAAACAGTTTATGGAGAACAGAAGAGCAGAAAAAAAATAATTACCAACCAAATTGCAAACAACGCACAATATCATGACTAGCAAGTAGTAACATCCTCAATTTCAAATCTTTAGCCTTAAGGAGATGAAATTATTTCACAATTGGTACCTTATTAAATCAGCAATAATCAAAAACAATAGCAGATGAAACATCTCAGTAAATATATGCGCTAATGACAACTTATTCCACCAAAATTAGCATCAATAAATCAAGTAATGATTTTGAGAAATAACAAACAATCCGTGCATCAAATCAAATTAATAAAAGTGACATATATAGAGTAAATACCATTGCGAATTGTGTTGTACTCATCGTCGAAGTTTATTCTATAGTTAAGAGGAATTCGAAGAAAACAGATGAAATCGAATTGGGGGAAAAAAATTACGATATCGCAAACCCTAGAAATAATATGGGACTTGGTCGGATACTTCCTTCCTGTAATTTACACTTACCCAATATATAAAGACTTAAGATTCAAGCAGAGGCGTCTTTGAAGGAGGTCGTTTGTCGATTGGCGTCTGGCGTCTGTCGACTGTCGATGGGTTGAAGCTTGAAGAGTTGAAGGAAGCGAGGCGAGGCGACTGTGTCTGTCGACTTCAGAGATTTCAGATACTCAGGCGAGGCGAGGCGAGGAAGAGAGAAGAATGGGAGAAGGAAGCAGAGGTCGAGGTCTGATTCAGGAAATAAGGATTAAGGAATATAAGCCCTAAATCTAATCCCTAGACCCTAATATTAGAGTTTATTACGGTTTATTGGTCCGGTTTGGTCTACAAAATAAAAAACCGGGACCGGACCGTAAACCGTTTAAAAAAAAAAAAAAAAAACCGGACCAGACCATTCAGACCGTAGACCAGACCAAATAGTTAAATTACGGTTTGGTCCGGTTTAGTTTACGGTTTAGACCAAACTGTGTTCAGCCCTACTTGGCAGTCCACCTCTTGTCAAGGCACTGTGTTCAGTCTTGGAATATCCTCCTCAATATATCTCTGTGTTCAATCCATTCCCATACATTGCTTGGCGCACATACATCAAAGTCAAGCCTAACAATGGCGCCAGTTGAATGCGTAAGGGCATACTGGTAATTTACCACAAACGGCACACTGACGGCAGTTGTCATTAATGGTATTCTGTGCTAACGGACGTAAACTCAATGGTATATGGTGAATTAAAACATTTCGTGTGGTATATGGTGAATTTCGAAGAAACTCAGTGATATATCATGAAATATCCGTTAATTAAACCTTCTTATCGCATTTAAAACGAACTAATTTAAATCGATATTGCATTAGTGAATGTAATTATAATTAATTAACGCTGTTGTCCTTTTGACAGCTCTTTATAACCTAATACTCTTGTTTTTATCTCTTAAATAATATAATTAGCTTGATACGATAAAGATAAAGTAGTGGAAGTCATATATACACATTATTAAACATTAAACACCAATCATCATCCAAAAACATCAAATTAAAATGCAGGTTTTTACACTTAGTAGTATGTTAATCATCCATTTGATGATTTCCCTTGTTTTTTCATCATTATCCAAAGCTGAAAATGGTGAATACGCAGCTTGTTCAATTCCTTATTCATGTGGGAAAATCAAAAACATAGGCTATCCATTCTGGGGAGGTAACAGACCAGAGTACTGTGGAGTTTCGGAACTTAAACTCAATTGTCTAACTAACGCAGATTACCCAACTATTGATGTTTACAAGAATGGAGACATCGGTTTAAGTGTTGTTAATATTAATTCATCTTCCCAAATCATTTCTGTTACTCGAGAAAAACTATTGGAAAGATGTTATTTACAAGATATTAGTAAAATTTCATTACTTTCAACATTAAACCCAAAACCAGGGTATCAACCAATACTCTTATTCTATGGTTGTAATACAAATAGTAGCGGGTGTTTCTCAAAGTATAAAAACTATTATTCTTTTCCTTGTTCAAACTCTAATGGTTCATTTGGTTCAGCTTATTATTTTGATAATATTTCAAATTATAGTTCGTTTAGTGAGTCGTGTTATTGTATAAATAACGTTACAGCTTTGATTGATAAGACAGGATTAGATGAGTTGAGAAATAAAAATGGGTCGCTTTGGAGTGTAATGACAAAGTGGCCTATGCAGCTGAAGTATTCTGTGAATTTGAGTGAGTGTGAGAAGTGTGAAGCGTCAGGTGGTAGATGTGGATCTGATGCGCTTCTTTCGCATCGTTTTAGGTGTATTTGTCCAGTCGATGGAGATCAGCCATTTGTGTGTTCTCGCTCAGGTAACAAACTTCATTAATTCTATTGCATATACTGTCTTATAAAATTAAGGTAATCATATTTATTTTTAACTTGTTGGTTTTTGTCTCTGAACATTTTTCTCGAGTTAAGGGACTCTTTGACCGCATTCTACTCTATTGCATATTAAATTTTTCTTTTATACAACTCTTAGGATTGTATAAAATATTTTCCTAAAATTAATTAAGGATGTGTAAGGGATAATTAATCAACTCAACTAAAAATTAATACTCCCTCCGAACCAATTTAGTTGTCTCATTTCCTTATTTAGCAAAGTTTTTTTAGTTGTCCCATTTCTATTTTTGTTAATCTTTTTTACCTAAATATCCTTAGTTCACACAAGTAATTACGAATATACCCCCATATACCTTACTTACCCAACTACCCTTCACTACTTATCCTTCACTATTTACCCTTTACTACTTACCCTTTTTAATGGACCCCACACCATCCTTAATAATCGTGCCCAAGTAAATGAGACATTTAAATTGGTTCGGAGGGAGTATAATATTATCCTCTGTACTCTAATGGCTTATGTTTTTTACTCTGCTCCTAGAGATTTTTTTTATTATATATATAAAGCTAATTTATGGAAATAGCAATATGGAATCGGTGATTTATTGATAAAGGAAGCATTATTATAGAGTTTAATGTAGTTTTCTTCACAATAATTTTCTTGGTTTTAATTTTTTGTATAATTTCCAATATTAATAAGTCTAATATACTCAAGTATGTTTAATATATCACAACATTTTAAACTGAAATAAAAGTTAAATAGATTCTGATCTACATATGTAAAAATTAACCGTTCATGACTAAATGTCAAGAGTTTTGAAATCTGGATGTATTGTGAGTGCTTATTTCGATACTAATGTTTACTACATCTTTTTTCTTTGCAGGTGTTAGAAGAAAACTCGCTCTCATAATATCAGGTATTCTTTTTGTCATACATGTGTCCCTCCCAAAGTTTTGTTCTCCCTCCGCTTCAATTTAATTATCTCATTTGTATTTTACACTATTTTTCTATCCGTTTTAATTTTTATTTTATTCACAAACTAAATGTTAAGATATGCAATTTTGATTAATTCGCCCCACTAAAAATTATTAATATCAACTTTTAATAATTTTTAATACTGTTAATTTACAATATTAAAAAAAATAAATATGTTGACATGTGTGCTGATTAAACTGGGATAATCAAATTAAATTTAATTGAAGGAGTATTTTTTGATTTTAGATTGTAAATATAACTAAATCAAAATTCCAATTAAAACATACTCTCTCCGAGCCAATTTAGTCGTTCCATTTTCTTATTTGGCAAAGTCTTTTTAGTTGTCCCATTTTTATTTTTATCAATCTTTTTTTACCTAAATATCCTTAGTTCACACAAGTAATTACGAATATACCCCCATATACCTTACTTACCCAACTATTCTTCACTACTTACCTTTTACTATTTACCCTTTCAAATGGACTCCACATCATCCTTAATAACCGTGCCCAAGCAAATGGAACATCTAAATTGGTTCGGAGGGAGTAGTATAAAACTACAGAATTACATTTCTTTGGCTTCATAGTTTAATGTACTATAATAAAATAACGCATCAATTTATAATTATTTTATTAATACTATTTCTAAATTTCAAATTAATGTATTGATTTTTCTAAGGTATATATAGTGTTGTATATTCGACTCTTTACACCTTGTCTAATAAGGTGAGTCATTGAATGACTTTTCAAACATCATATATTATACTAAAAAGCTTGGATCTTTAAAAGAAAAAAAATTTGAAAAATATACTTATTTGTTGGCTTAAGAAAATGATATAGATTTTGATCTTGACCAATATCTCTACCATTAATGCATCTTGGCTTAACATTTATTTATATTAAATTAAGTAAATTAGATTATATAATATATAGCATAATATATTATTCACAATTTTTAAAATTATAGAGTTAATTTATACATATAATTGCTAAAATTAAGTGTTTTTACTATGTGATATCTCTGACTTAATGCATTAGAAACATTGTATCCAGTGTTTTTGCTCAAAAGAAATGAGTATTTCTTAATTCGGACAGGCCAGGCTAACAGCTCATTTGGGTCGGGTTTTTGACAAAGTTAGGCTTGTTATTGGGCTGTTCTTGATCACGTCTAAGTACAATTTTTTTTTTTTATTTCAGTTTGTACTAAAAATTGAGAATTCGAATTTATTTTGTGTTGTAGGTTCCGTAGCTCTAGCACTAGCTGTAGTGATGTTGATTTGTTTTCTAGTATACGCACATAAAGGAGGAACAGCTAAGAAATTCTCATTTCTTTGGAGCAAAAGCAAAGATCCAAATGTAACAGTCTTTCTCAACAGTTATGGTTCCTTAATCCCCAAAAGATACACATACACAGATATAAGAAAAATGACCAATTCCTTCAAAGATAAACTTGGTGAAGGAGGTTATGGTAGTGTTTACAAAGGGAAACTACAGGATGGTAGATTCGTAGCTGTGAAGAAACTTAAGACTGTAAAGGGTGATGGTAAAGACTTTATTACTGAAGTACTAAGCATTAGTAGAACAAATCATGTCAATATTGTCACCCTTTTAGGCTTTTGTTTCGAAAGAGATAAACGAGCTCTTGTATTCGAGTTTTTACCAAATGGGTCTCTCGAGAAGTTTATATGTGACGGAGAAATAAGCCATTGTTTGCAATGGGAAACTATGTTCAATATTGCAATTGGAATTGCACGAGGATTGGATTATCTACATAGAGGATGCAACACAAGAATACTACATTTCGACATTAAGCCTCATAACATCCTTGTTGATGAGGATTTTCATCCAAAGATTTCCGATTTTGGTCTTGCTAGATTATGTCCACCCAAGAATAGTTTAATATCAATGTCGGAAGCTAGAGGAACGATTGGATACATTGCACCAGAGGTACTGTCGAAATATTTTGGTAACGTGTCTCATAAATCAGATGTTTACAGTTACGGAATGATGCTACTTGATCTAGTATGTGGTAGGAAAAACAAAATGAAGGTTAAAGATGCTGAACAAAGCAATGAAATGTACTTTCCTGATTGGTTATATAAACAACTTGAAGAAGATGAGGAAACTGGTATTCATGAGCTAATGAATGACAAGAATAAAGAGTTGGAAAGAAAGATGATAATAGTGAGTTTATGGTGTATACAAACATATCCATTGAATCGACCATCGATGAACAAAGTAGTGGAAATGCTTGAAGGGCCATTGGAGTCATTAGAAATACCTTCCAAGCCAAATACATGTTCTCCTGTAAGACCTGTGTTTGATTCTTCGGACATGACCACTAGTTAGGAATTTTAATTTGTTTAAATTATGGTTAGAAGAATTGTGTATTCATATATCATTACTTATCTCTAAGTCTTCCCTCAATTTCCATTACTATATGTAGTTAACACAGTAGTTCACCCTCGTGTCCTTTTTCTCTGATTCACACCACTATTAACATTAGTGTCGAAAGTTCCAATATTAATTTATTGGGGAAATATCACCACAAGTGCTCACGTTCGATAGAAAATAAGATAATTTTATTAACATACACTTAACAATATTTTAGATTTGCATATCATTAATTTTTTTCCCCTACTTGAATTATTTTCCACCTTTTTTACCAAACTTTTAAGGATATTGTTGTGTAAAATTTGATCTCACACTACAAAAAATTGTTGAAATAGCGATGGCTAAGAAATCATCACCAAAGGCGACGGACTGGCGTCGAATACCTCATCTTCTTTTGTTCATTGCAGAAGGGCGATGGGCAGGCGATGCCTAGGGTGGTCACCAAGACTAAACAGAGAAGGGGTGACGATATGGTGTACTCGCCCAACACGTTCCAAGACTTCAAACGGCTTTTTTTTTGGGAACCGAGTAGTTGGTGACGATATGGGCAGGCGATGCCTAGGGTGGTCACCTTAATTTTTTTTTTACTCTTAGCGACGACCACGCTTGGTAGCCAGCTCGTCGCCTTTTTCTACAGCTAGTTTTTGCATTTTGAATTTAAAATGGCGATGGTTTTTTCGTTGTTGTGTTGTCGCCATATTTTGTATTAATAAATAAGACGTAACACTATTATACATTGTTGTATTTTGGAAACAAAAGCAAAGCGAGGTTAACAAAGGTTAGTGCTTAATTTTATTATTTTATTAGAATTTAGGCATAATTCAATTATTTTATTATTATTTAGCTTGCTTTAATTTTATTATTTACTATATATTTTTATTTACATGAGGTTTTTTATACATTTTTATTATTTTATTATTTTATTATTTTATTATTTTATATATTTTTTATTTGTTATTATTTGCTTTAATTTTTTATTTAGTAAATATTATATATGTTTTTTTATTTACATGAGTTAATTTATATTATATGTTTTTATTATTTTATAATTTATTTTTATTGTCAATAATTTGCGTTAATAATTCATATTAAAATAATTATATTATTATCATATATAGGTGTTAAAAATAAATGTTAGACAAGAAAGAAGTTGGATGTACAACCGATGAAAAAATGGAAAATTTAGTTTAAGATTTATGAGAGGGTTGGAAGAGTTTTTAAATTTTGTTCGTAAAAATAGCATGAGTTCTGAGATTAGATGTCCTTGTGAAAAAGTGTAAAAATTGTTGTTTTAAGGAACCAAATGAAATAAGAGAACATCTAATGAGAAAGGGGTTTGTTAAAAATTACTATGAGTGGGAATATCATCAAAACACACAGGTAGGAACATCAACAACATCTGATGTTGTAGCGGTAGTGGGAGAGCAATTGTCAAACAATCCAAATCTATACTCACAGATGGTGTATGATGCAGTAGCTAGTGTATTTCCAAATACTTACCATCAGTTTCTTCCCTCCCAGTATGATGTAGTATCGGTAGATAATGAACCATCGATACACGTTGACGAATATCCAAACCCTCAGTGTCGACAGTTCTTTGAAATGTAAATTCTGTAAATAGTCCTTTATTTGAAGGTTGTAAAAATCACACCTAGATGTCTATTATTGGTCGCTTACAAACCTGAAGACAGACCATCGTCTGACTGAGAGGTGTTACGACGATATTTGTGCTATTGTGAATGAAGTGTTACCAGAAGAGAATACGATAGTAAACAACTTCTATGAAACCAAAAAACAAATAGCTGCCCTTGGATTATCCATTGAGAAGATAGATTGTTGTCCTAACGGATGTATGATATATTGGGGGATTAATGTGAATGCAACTTGCTTTTATATTTGTGAAACTTCTAGATGGAGAAGAAACAGTAATGGTGATAAGTTTTTGCGGAAACAATTTCATTATTTTCCTCTGGGCCCCAGATTACAAAGATTGTATGCTTCAAAGGCAACAACTAGGCATATGAGGTGGCATGCAGAGCACCGCACTAAAGATGGAGAGATGATACATTTATCTGATGCTTAAGTGTGGTTGACATTCAACGACATACATCCAGATTTTGCATTGGAGACTCAAAACGTGTGGATTGGTCTGTGTGCTGATAGTTTTAACCCTTTTGGAAGTTCAGGTCAATAGTATTCATCGTGGCGTGTAATTGTCACACCATACAATCTTCCGCTATGGATGTGCATGAAGAAGCCGTATATGTTCTTGACCTTGATTGTCCCTGGGCCAAGCAATCCAAAGCACAACATTGACTTATATCTTCAACCACTAATACAAGAGTTGAATATGTTCTGGGAAGAAGGGATTTATACATTTGATGTTTCAAGAAAGAAGAATTTCCAACTAATTAAGTTAATTGGCAAAATATTTTTATAACACCTTAAAATAACCATGTACTCTTTTAAAGAGTGGAATATTTCTCTCCATATTTTTCTCCTTTAAAATAGGCTTGTATTTTAGATTTAATTAAGTGATAAATTACTTTGTCTATTATTAGAAAAAAAGAAACTGTGGCTTATTACTTGAGATTAAAGCTTTCACCTATTTATTTTTAAGGGATTAACAGTGGGTTTTTAATCTTTAGATCTAAGATCCACTTAAATCTCCTTTTTATTAAGAATAAGGTAGTAATGGGTAGTTATTCCCTTTTTACTAGCTACATAAATTCCTATAAATAGAGAACTTGTTTATTCTTAAAAATGGATGCGTATGCCTTAGAGAAATCATACGTGAGATTGATAAAAACAAGAAATATTTTTGTTTCAAAAATTTGGCAATTAATTTATAATATTTTCTTGTGCAACTCTTTAATTTTATCTTTAGAGAATTTATCCTTGTAAAGGGTTTTCGAGAGAATTGTTGTAACTAGACTTGGGTAAGTCTAGGGGAGAATTAGAAAGCTTCTAGTGAAGTTAGAGAAGAGGAAAGCTTCGAGTGAAACTATAGAGAATTAGAAAGCTTTGAATAAAGCTAGAGAAGAGGGAGGCTTCGAGTGAAGCAAAAGAAAGAGAAAGAGAAAGAGAATTGGCCTAGTTAAAGAAGCTTCGAGTGAAGCAAGTTGAGTTTGTTTTATGTAATTGTAACGAATTGCCTAAAACATATTGGAGAGTTTTGAGATCCCGATGGGTCGTGGTTTTTCCTTCTATTTAGGCCTAGAAGGTTTCCACGTAAAATTGTGTTGTCTCTTTTACTTTTTCATTTTAAGTTTAAGTTTTAATTCTTCAATCTAATTCCGCAAAACAGGACAAAAACGCTTAAACTTATAAAACAACAATTCACCCCCTTCTTGTTGTCGTTCCCCATCTCTAACACATTGTACACTATTATTATTTATAATAATAACAAATATTTTATTATTTTTTATAATACAAAATTCCTTTAGCGACAAAGATGGCGACATATTTTGTTGTTTGTTTCCAAACTGGCAATAAATATGACGACAAAAATGGTGGCAGCAAAGGATTTTATTGACAACATTTTCGCTAAAAATGTTTGCGATAGTTTCAGCAATAAAATCCCTTTGTTGCCTTTTAGTTTTAATTTTGTAGTGTGTCCGTTGGGGTAAGAAGATAAACCTCTATATATAAAAATCTTTGTAGAGGAGGTTTCTATAAGCCAAGCGATTAGGCGGACATGGGCACCTCTATGAGCATCACAAGACAAACTCATTATGGGTGAGTCACCTTCAAACCTTGCTCATATATATTTTTGATATATTTTTATATCTTATAAGAAATATTTCAAATAAAATCTTGTTGACAAATTTTAACTAATTATTAAAAATATATATTTGTGAATTTGTTTCATAGCTTGACAAGACTAAAATTTAATGTTTTGCACAAGATCCCACAAATATTCAAAACAATTTTGAAACTAGAATACACATACTAATACTAATTATAATATCTTGTTCACATGAAACATCAACTTTAGATCCTACATAACTAAAGAAGGAGACAATATAATGTCTTGTTCACAACGATTACAAAGAAATATTCTTGGAACATCTTCATTGTTTGGAATCCTAACACACCTTGTATGCTGCAACACTTCACAAATATCACAACCAACCATCCTCTCACCATCATCCTCTTTTGCACCACACGCACACTCTATGCGTCCATAACCTTCATTATGACACTTACTTTCGAATTTATACATATTCCATCCATCACCATCGCCCACGAATCCTGCTTCAAGAATCACATCCCTCCCGTCTTCAATCATCCCACATACGAAATCATTTTCGTTTGCATTAACATTCAAAATTGATTGAATCACCAATCCTTTCATTCCCCAATACATGTCTTTGAACCATTTTTCAGCCTCTCTTTTTAACTCTTCAATGTTAATGATTCCTTTCAGTCTAACATTTTCAGTAGGCTGCAGAACTTGTCTGTCTTTCAGTTGCAAAGTGCAGAATAAATCTATTAAATTATCCTCCCCATTAAGGCTGAATTTGTTCCTCAATGAAAGGTTTTGATGAAAATTAAATTCTTTAATAAGGTGTTTGCTGTCAAGAATCACCCTGCTAGCTATTAAAATTGTGCTACCTTGTCCTGTTGTAGGCTTTCTTTCTCGAAGGGCGGATTGGTAAAGGTATACAATGTCCATTGCTAGTTGAACTCTGGTGACCATCATCATGTTAGACTTGGATTCTCTAACCATTAGGCTGTGATCTTGGCTAACTGATTTATCTTCCAAACAATATTCCAGAACTTTGGTAACAGGATTTAAGGTACGTCGAACAATGTACTTACCCACAACATGGTTTCCAAGTGATTTGAGAACGAAATCCAACAGTCCGGTATCACCAATGTAAGCTCTAGCAGCATCTCGAACCTCCTGTCTTGAGACCCATTTGGGCTCCGATGTTTTTAAAGCCTCTACTATGACCCTAGTAGCCATTTCAACCCTTTTAGGGGACCACCTACATGATGTTTCTAGAAGGATGCCTGGGTTGAACAAATCAGAAGGGGCGGTGTCTTTTGGGAGACGAGACCTGAGCTCGAGCATGAAGTGGAAAAGGTCATTCAAGGTGATTAAAGAATGCTCAGATAAGGCTTGGTATCTTGAGAATATGACGGGTAAGTAATTGTCTAAGGGACTTAGATGGTGGAAGAGAAGGCATAAAGGGATGTTTTGTAAGGCCTGTATGGATTTTTGATACATGGATTCTGTTACTCCAAAGCTTCCACGCCCAAATTTATAGTCCCATCGCGAAAACCAGGGCCCTCCATATGCTAGTCCATGAAGAAGTCTCAAGTCCATGCCTTTCTTCTGAGATATGTCTGTTAAGCTGACTTTCCTGCAGAAAAAATCCATATAACCTATTAACCATTCGAAGTGTTATTCTATACTGTCTGCGTAATATAAGTAGTACATTTTTAATTAGTATTACAACCGTAGGCTACTTTTGAGCCCAGCTAGCGACTTATGTTACACCGGTAAAGACCAACTTGATCATGATCTATTAATAACTTATTTGGTATCTTATAGGACGGTCCATATAAATGTATTTCTAACATGCCCTCATATTTGGATATGGGATTGACAATCCGAAACTGATACTGTAAAATGCAACCTCGAGAACCTTCTAGAATTACAAAGAGAACCTCAGAGTAACATAGAACAAAAGGCAACACCATAGCGATCTAATGTTCGTGTAGGGGTAGGGTTATTGCATAACTATAAAAAAATTGAAGCAAAGATTTGTTTCTTTATTCTGTTTTTTTTTTCCTCTTTTGGCGTTAAGGCTGGTGGGGGAAGGGTAAATTAAATTTTCCTGTAGGTGGTGAGAATCAAACCCTTGTCGCTAGACGATTGATCTGAAACCAATGTATTTGAAAGTGTAATTACCTTGCTCGTAAACCAGTGCAAATGCGATCCCAGAAATCCATGAGCTGATCACCGGCCAAGTCTGAACCCATTTCAAGCCCGTTTACACATAGCAAATGTCCGAATCCGTTGCAGTGAAAGACTCCATGAAGAGTATGGCCCTCCAGTTCCACCAAGCTGCAGGATTTTGTACATCTTGCAGTTAAAACTGTGCCATCACTACAGCAATTACCTTGGCAGCTCAAACAGGTAGAAGCCATTGCTGCTGTTTCCTTGGAAGGCACAACAAAGTGATACATCATGTTGCAGATCATATGCTGTCCCCAACCTGTTACAACGGTCAACACTGGCAGTAAATACCACTCTTAAATTGCTCTTCGTTTGAGCAAACTATTCAATTGCTTTCATTAGTTGCTAATCTAATTTCGACAAAGATTTGTATTTTTTGATTTTGGATTATAAAGGATGCAAGACACTTACAAATATTGAGAAAATATATTTAGTTGCTAAAGCTATACTCTAACACGCCCCCTCACATGAGAGCCCATTGGACTAGAAGTGTGGATGCAGCACAGGCCCTTCTCAATTCCTCATATCTGAATACCTGGTGCTAAATATTCTACTTTAAATAAAGGGTGGTTGAGATTCGAACCCGTGACCTCTTGTAACGCTGGCTTCTGATACTATGTCAAGAAACTCAACCAAAAGCTTATAATGGTTGAGGCCCCAGATTATGTTATATACTCTAACAAGTATGTAGATTTTTTTATTATAAATAAAATCCATGATCAAGAAAACTGAAAACTCCTGCCCAACAATGTCAGTGACACCTCAGGGAGTGTTGACTTTTCTAACTAGCTATATAGTATGAGCACAATGCAAAATATGGTTTGTTACCTTTTTTATTCCCTTTTGAAGAATGATTTTCAATAAGTTTTAGGTTGATTAAACTAAACTTGACTCTCTGAAATATATGTTATAATTCCTGCAGCAAATTTTATTTTTCTTTTGTTTACAGGGCAGGTTGAGGAAATTGTTGGTCTAGTTAGGTAAGAAACGCCGAATCATAGACTTTTTTAAAAAAGTGGTACTTATTCTACAACTGAGACAATGCTCAATTACCCTTTAGATCAAATTGTGTCCTTAAATCATAAAATCATGTAATTAAGCATTAGATCAAAGTTTGCAATTTTGGAGGCTTAATTAGTATGTACCTATGTAACGACAATGTTTGCAGTATCGGTAGATTGAAGCTTCAACAGGCTCCTCTATAACAAAAAGGAAAATCCGATGCTCTGGTCTATGACGATGAAGTTGTAGCTGAAAGGACCAGCTTATCATGCCATTAATACTATAATTAGTCTCAAAATGCCCAAATTCTAGTAGTGCTTTAACATTGTTCCAAAAAGGGCCATCAAACTGGGCTGGATAACCCGGTTCACAAAAAGACTTGAACCTAAACACTCTCTGATCTGCAGATGACCTTTTCCGCCTCTTATTGCAGGCGTGCAAGTAATCTAACTGTGACATATTTGAATTTATTCGTTCCACAAAAAGGAAGAAAGAAGAAACCAAAATATGAGCTAAGAAACTAAGGAAGAGAGAGCGATAAATAATGGTGCGTGCTTGATCACACAGTAAGTGCCTTGAAATAAAATTGGAGACTACAATGGAATTAATAACCATCTGGGTTTGATTGTGTAAACAAATTATAATTAATCCATGCATAGTTGTCGGAACAACATTTGTAAATTGTAACAGCAGATATATGACAGTTAAACAAATATAGGCATGCTTTTGGTCATGAGACCAAAATGGGAGTATAAAAATGATTGAAAATCCGTTAAATTTTGTGGTAAGAAAGGGATGCACTTCTGTGAGCTGATGGAAGAAATAAACATGATGTAAATGCTACATTCCTTTGCCAACTACCACTTTCTACTTCTGTATTAAATAAATGTATTTGGACTCACCACTGCAAGCACATGTACTTACGTACGTTCCATAAATAAAACTAAAGATATAACATTTTGTTGAGAGGGATTTTGTTGTGATTGATTCAAACATATTTCATCAGTTTTCTTCTAATGCTCATTACTTATTATTCAACACCAGTATCATGAAATTAAAGACCAGTATGTATAATTGCTACTGACCTAATGTTTGTTGGATTAATATGATTCATAATATTAATTATAATGGATTGTTTTTGTTGATTTAAGAAATAATGGATGATTTGCTATCTCAAATTTGCTCTAATTAAGACTTTGAAGAATATGAGAACATTGTCAATGTAGGTGCGGACAAAGAGGTAGATGAAGAATTCATCTATGTAAATGATGAAGTGGATAATCGCACAACTTTTTCAAAGTCTACAAATACAAGTTGAACATCCAATAAGAAAAATACTTCATCTCTATCACAAGTATTTGACAAGATCATGTTCGATGGCGCTAAAGGGCAAGTATTGTCAAGTTGAACTTACAGTACGGGTATCGGATACATGTGTGGATCCTAGTGTCTGGTACGACAATTTTAGAATTCTAGGATACGTGGACACCGTGCTATCTGGCACTCTAGGCATTATTGGAGCATAATGAGAGTAGGATGTTGATTACTTCTGATATGTAGACAACCTCCAATTAAAGAAAGGCTATATGGTTGTTACTTTTCATTTCATCGACCAACAATGGGTCCTTAGAAATCGTACTTAGAGTTAATAAGTCAATTTTTAATTTGTGATTAATATATGTTTACTATAATCTGAAATGTTGTTTGTTGATTTTTGAAACTCAAAAATGTTGTTTGTTGTTTTCTAAAGTTTTAAAATTTTGTATGCTTATATATGTTATATATACAGGTTTTTTATGTTCCACATTCAAATGGAGCTTTAGCTTAAGTTTTAATGAATGCTTGTCTCAATATGCTATAGAGACCTTTTTATTGATAATTGCAGCATGAAGGATTCTATATGATGGGGATTTTATTGGATAAGTTTGACAAAACTTCATTTATAACGAGTGGAATGGATATGCATAATAGATGTAATGCTCATATTTTAAACTTGATTTTGTGAAAGATGAGTTATTTGTGATTAGTTCTCGGGTTGAGAAAGTTCGAGACTATATTTCATTTAGGATTTTAACACCAAAAAGAATTGAAAATTTTTGAGGAGGCATGTCTCTTTTTGAATTTAAGTACTAGTAAGAGGCTTGTTCTTGATTGTAAGACAAGGTGAAATTCTACATTTATAATGCGTCAACCAGTTTTGCCTTATCAGGATGTATTCTTCAGGTTAAAATGTTCAAATAAGAGAATGAAATTTGAGGTTCCTAGTAAAGAAGATTGGACTTTAGCTGCTCTTATACGTGAAAAGTTAAAGATTTTTTATGATAACCCCTTGTATTTTCCGAAAGGAAGTACACTATCATTAACTTTTTTCCCTACGTATTTGTGAATTAAAGTTGCTTTGAAGAAATGATTAGAATGTCATGGTTTTTTAGTGTATGGCTCAAAAAATATAAGAATACTTTATCAAGTACTCTTATGAGATTAATGGATTGTTAGCTGTTGTATCTATTTTAGATCCGAGAAACAAAATGAATTGTATTAAGTTTATTTTGATTTGTTTTATAATGGTGAAGTTGAGATGCAAATTGAAAGAATTAGGAAGCTTCTTGATATGTTAGTTGATGAGTATCAAGAGAATATGAATAAGGAGTATGAATCACTTTATCAATTTTCCAAGAAAGGGTACGTGTGCAATCTTTTAAGAGTGGAAGGTATTTATCATTATGAATAATAATACAAAATACAAATTACAATGTGAAAATTTGTATTTTCTCTTTGTTGATGGTAAAAATAAAACTTACACAACATACATTAAGAGCAAACTTGAAGATGAACTTTGTAACGACAACCGTTACCCGGAAACTTGATACTTGTTGTAGGCGTGTAATCACTTTCTTTTTGTGATATTTACCTCACAAAGGTACTTGGGTTTTGACTTGGAAATTCACAATGAGATACAAACAACACAACACACCCTTAGTACTTAGGGTATGTCACTTAATGACAATGTGTTTGATGAATCATAAACTTTGGAAATTCTATCAAGAAGTTTATAACTCTTTTTGAAATAAAACAACTAAGAGAGAAGCAAGGATATAACAATTCAGAAATTAGGTGTATTTGACATCCTCCTCTAAGCCCCTATTTATACTAGCTCAAGTATAGCAAAGGGTCATGGCATGTTCAATCACCCATTGATGATCAACCATAATGGCCATCAATCAATACCATTATAACTATGGTATTCATGAGCATTATTCCTCCTAATTATGCCATTGTAACATCAGAATTGATATAAAATAAGAGAAGGAATCTAATGCACTTAATTCAAAGAAAACGTAAAGACACAACGGTATGATCAGAACAAAAAGTCAACTCGCCTTTTGTCCCACCCACAGGAAAGCCTACTCGGCTTTTTCTGCTGCACAAAAATTGTTTCCAGTACCTAAAGCCGACTCATCTTTAGGCCCAAAACCAGTAATAAAGCCGAGTCGGCTTTTTTTGTTTACTCGGTTTTTCAAATTTTGCTTGGTCCTATCCTATGAACCTCTTTTGGACCTTGTATTTTTAATACATTTTGTCCCACTATTAATTGTAGTACTTGGTGATAATTAATTAGGATTTAATATACACTAAATGTTCAACAATCCTCTCCCATTTAGAGTATATTAAAAACCTCTTTCTCAATTACAAAATAAATTTTATAATTCCATTTCATGCATCAACGTTAATGTTCCTACGAATTGAATTAACACCTAGTACAACACACATTACAAGTGATCGATCCAGAATTGATATCCACTCGGATTTGAATTAAATGACCTTTCCAACCATTTGAGGATGAAGTACACACAAAATCAATAACGCACAGTCATTAACCTAACACATTATAGGCTGTGTCCGTATGTTATTCATATGTCTATCATAGTTGGTATGCCAATCTTGACTACTTGAAGCGGCCACACTTCAAACTTATATAGGTAGGTTCTCACTACGTATAAAACATATCCCCGTGAAACAGATACAACACCAAGAGCTCTTCTACTCTTGATCTTTAGAACTTTCAATTGACGACTACCCCATTCATCACGGTCAAAAGCAATGATGGGTAATGCGAACTTGTTGCTTACAAAAATCAAAAGGAATTTTACCACATTGAATTCAAGACACGATGTTACTCATGTGTGAATTGGGCTTTTCCAAATGACTTTTATTGACATAATCCGATTGCAATTGACGTTTGTTCAATTGAATCCCTACTCATGGCTTTCGTAAAAGAGTCAGCCACATTGAACTTATTGTTCACATAGTCAAACGTTATGACCCCATTAGCGATAAGTCCTTGCAATAGGCTGTGCCTGAGAGCAATATGACAAGACTTACCATTATACACTTGACTATAAGCCCTATCTTAAGTCGTATGCAATCTGCATGAATTGCAACCGGTGAAATTGGCTTAGGTAACAATGGTATCTCAAACATGAGATTCCTTAACCACACTGCTTCACTTGATGCTGAGGCAAAAGCTATGAATTCCGCTGACATCGTGGAATTAGCTATACATGTTTCTTTCTTAGAGGATCATGAGATGGAACCTCCGCCATAAACAAACAGCCAACCACTTGTGGAAGAATTATCCTCTACATTAGTGATCTAGCTGACGTCAAAATAACCTTCCAAAAAAGAAGGTTCTCCACTATATGCAATACCATAATATTTAGTACGCAACAAGTATCTTAATACTCTCCTTATCGCCATGTAATGATAGGGACTCGGATTGCTTGTAAATCTACTCAGTTTACCAACCACAAAAGCTATGCCTGGCCTTGTACAGGTTATCGCATACATCAAAGATCCAATGACCTTTGAATACTCCAATAGTGAAATTAGTTGTCCGGTATGTTTGGCAAATTTCACACCTAGTTCCATGGGAGTAGAGACCGATGTCTTATCAACCATACTAAATCGCTTAAGTATTTTCTCAACATAGTGAGATTGACTTAGCTTGATTTGGTTACCTTGTCTCATGATCTTAATACCTAAGATAACATCAACCTCCCCCATATCCTTCATTTGAAAAGATCTAGACAAAAAGTCTTTTGTCTCTTGAACTTGTATAAAACTAGTACCAAAGATAAGCATGTCATCTGCATATAGACAAATGATAACCCCATTACCATGGCTATCAAATTTGCTATAAACGCACTTATCCGCTTGATTCAATTTGAATCCAAAGGACGAAATTGTTTCATCATCAAACTTTTGATGCCATTGCTTAGGTTCTTGTTTAAGTCCATATAAGGATTTAACAAGCTTATACACCTTTTGCTCTTGTCCTTCCAAAACAAACCCTTCGGGTTGTTTCATTTAAAATTCTTCATCTGATTCCCAATATAGAAATGCGGTTTTAACATCCATTTGATGGATCTCTAGATGATAAATTGTAGCTAGAGCTACCAATAATCGAATAGTGGTTATTCTTGCAACCGGTGCATATGTATCAAAAGGATCAATACCAAACTTTTGTCTAAAGCCTTGTGCCACTAACGGGCCTTGAACTTGTCAATAGTGCCATCAATCTTTATTTTCTTTTGAAAAATTCACTTGCAACCTATTGGTTTACAAGTAGGAGGAAGATCCACTAATACCCAAGTGTTATTTCCCATGATGGATTGCATCTCATCAATAACCTCTTTCCAAAAAGTATTATCATGTGATGCCATAGTATCTCTGTAAGTCAATGGGTCACCTTCCACATTTAATAAATATGGAACTCTTGAAGAAATTTTTCTCCTAGTACCTTCAACCAAATATACTTCGAAATCTGGTCCAAAGCTTTTAGCTTTTCGTTGTCTCTTACTACATTCAGGAATAGGATCAACACATTGTTGTTCATCTAGTTGTAGATTTTCATCAACATCTAGAGGCGAACCTTCTTGATTATCATCAATATCCTCATTGGTACAAACTTGTAGATTTCTTTGTCTACTTAATGATGAAAATCTATTTTCATCAAAAATTGCATCTATTGACTCAATAATCGAATGAATCGACATGAAGTCATTTTTTTTTATAACACAAAACCTATAAGTTTTGCTATGAATAACATAACCTATAAAAATCCATTCAACCCCTCGTTCGCCGAGTTTCTTTCTTTTGTTACCAGGCAATCTTACAATAGCCCTACATCCCCAAACTTTAAGATAGCTTAATTTGGTTTTCTTTTGTACTAAAGCTCATAAGGAGTTTCCTTATTTTTTCTCATTGGAACCCGGTTAAGAATGTGACAAGTCGTCAACATTGCTTCACCCAAAAATCCTTCACTCAAGCCAGAGTAGGATAACATAGAAGTAACCATCTCTTGTAGAGTACGGTTTTTCCTCTCCGCCACACCATTTGATTGTGGTGCGTATTCGACGGTTGTTTCATGTATAATACCCATTAAATTAAAGTAAGTTGGATCCTAATTAGACCTGGGAAAACGGTCGGTCGGTCGGGTTTTGGGTCGGATCAATTTCGGTCGGGTCATTTTCGGGTTGGGTCAGTTTCGGATCAGGTCAGTTTCAGGTCGGATCACTCTGGGTTTCGGGTAGGTTCGGATTGACCCAACGGGTTACCATAAAACATTAGAATATCTAATCGACTAATTCAACATAAAAAAAAAATCATTAAAATGTCTAAAAAAAATCATTAGAGAAATTACATGTACGATTTTCAAAAAATAGTTGGTATGTCAGGTTCATTTAAGTACAAGAAAAATAGGGGAATTAATACTTATTTTGAAAGACTTGTAAGATACGCGCTTTATAAAAGTTATTTTGTTTATTATAATTGTAACGTTAGATAAAAATGACGTTAAAATTATCTTCACAATTTTCATGTTGGAAAGATATACAACTAACTAAGTACTTATTTCGTCTTATAAGATACGCGTTTTATAATTTAGGGTAGCGACATTCGTTTTTTGAAAAGCTCATTCAAACGTGCGAAACGTTCGTATAAATTATATTGATTTGCTTACTGAAATGTAGAAGAATTAAAAACTCATTTGACTGATTTAACAAGATAAATGTATTCAATTAAGATGATTATAACGTCCTGTTTTTAAAGAAAAATAATTAAGATGGCTAAAAAGACGTTAAATACGTGTTTTTTGAGATCTATTGATGAATTTTAGGGTTCAAGTGATATACTCAATATGTTGAGATACTTTGAAAACTAAAATTTTATTTGAAATGAAATCTAACATTGAAATTACTCTAAAAATTGATATTAAATCGGTCAAAACGGGTCGGTTTCCGGTCAGGTCATTTTCGGTCGGGTAATTATCGGGTCGGTCATGTTTCGGATTAAGTCGCTTTCGGGTCGGTCGGGTTCGGGTTTTGTCGGGTCGGTCCCGGGTTCATTTTCGGGTCGGATCAAATTTTCCCAGGTCTAATCCTAATATTCACCTCCTTTATCGATTATTAAGCTTTTAAGTTTACTACTAATTTGTATTTCTACTTCACTTTTGTAAATCTTAAAGTAATTAAGAGCCTCATCTTTTGTATGTAAAATGCATACATAACAAAACTTGGAAAAATCTTAAATAAAAGTTATGACATATTTCTTACTTTCCAATAAAGGTGTACTATGAAAGTCACAAAAATCAATACGTATTAATTCTAAAATTTCGGATTTTTGTTCAACACTTTTAAATGGTATTCTTGTGATCTTATTTAACATGCACGTTTTGTAATTTTTAGACATTTTAGTGCACATAGGAATCAAGTCATGTCCAGATGTAAAAGCAATTTTGTAAAAATTTACATGTTCTAGTCTAACATGCCACAAATAATGTAAATCAACCTTTTCATTACTCAAATCACGTAAAATATTACATATAACATCTTTATTCAAATCTACAGAAAACTTAAAAAGATTATTACAAAGATAAGAACGTCCTATAAACAAGTTATTCTTAAAGATAATACACCTATCCGCTTGAAACACTAGTTTATAGCCTAATCGATTCAAGACCAGTCCTGAGACAAGATGTCTACCAAATTCGGGTGCATAGTAAACATCTCTTATAACCAAGAGATTCCCCGAAGTGAACAATAGCTCAATTTGTCCTTTGCCTTGGACCATGATAGGTGTGTTTTTTCCCATAAAGAGATGCTCCCCATTAACCACCTTATGTAAGGTTTTGAACCATTTTGTAGAGTTATACATGTCGTGAAGCTCCTGAATCGATCCACCAATACAAAGTATCATCCTGCATAACATTAAAGTTAGTATTCATTGAAAAAAAATTCAAAGAAGAATTTTTGATCAAAATTGCTTGATCACCTTGAGTAGGTCCTTGCTTGATCATCCTTCATTTTGCCTTGAGGAGAATGCTTGTCATAAATTTTAATGTAGCTTAATCATGCCAAGTTCTAACCTCATCTTTTCATGTTGTTCCCTTGGAAGTGATTTTATCATGATGTCTGCTATTTGCTCCTTTGTGTTAACATGCTTAACAATAATATTTTTATTTTCTACATTATCCTTAAGAAAATGATGTCTTATATGGATATATTTAACTCTAGAATGATGCACTGGATCTTTAGATATGCATATGGCACTGGTATTATCACAATAAATAGGAACACATTCAAACTTAATACCAAAATCTCTTAGCTGCTGTTTTATCCAAAGCATTTGGGAACAACAAGCTGCTGCTGCCACATATTCTGCTTTAGCGGTGGATAGTGCAACGGTGTTTTGTTTCTTGGAACACCACAATACTAAACATGAGCCAAGAAATTGTACCATACCTGAAGTGTTTTTCCTGTTAACAAGATCTTCTGCATAATCTCGCTACCGGAGCAAATGTCTCGGTATAATCAATCCCTTCTTGTTGATTGTACCCTTTAACCACGATTCTTTCTTTGTTTCTCACTATGATTCCATGCTCATCCAATTTGTTTATAAAAACCCACTTTAGTCCAATTACCTTCTTGTGTTTTGGTTGGGTTCTAAGTGTCATACTTTATTTCTTTCAAATTTATTTAGTTCATCTGGCATGGCAATAACCCATTCGGAATCTTTCAAAGCTTCTTCGTGATTCTGGGGTTCAAGTGTTGAGAGGAATGCAAAGTGTGCACAGAAATTTCTCATTTAGGATCTGGTTTGTGTTCCCTTATTTAGATCACTGACTATCAAATCAAGTGTCTGACATTTTTGATATCTCCAAGTTTTGCGCACAAATTCTCTTGTTAGAACTGTTGTAGGCTCAGGGTCATTAACTTGATTGTTATTCTGCTCATTTTTAACTGGATTAGTTTGCTCATTTCTGGGAACAGATGGATTGGGAACAACTTGTTGGTCCTCATTTATTAGTTGTTCTGTATTGTCTGGTACTTCAGTTTGTTCTTGAATCAGTTGTTCTCCTACTGTTCTTTGATCTTGCTCTTTTATTACATCTTCATCATCTTCCAAATTTGCAAGACCTATTTTAAATTCATTTGTATCCTGTTCACTTGTCATAAACTTAGTTTCATCAAAAATAATGTGAACGGATTCTTCTACGCACATAGTTCTCTTGTTGTAAACTCTATAAGCTTTACTATGAGATGAATAACCAAGAAATACTGCTTCATCACTTGTTTTATCAAACTTTCCTATATTTCGTTTTCCATTAACATCCAAACACGCAAAAATAGGAAATATTTGGTTTTACGCCTTTAAACAATTCATAGGGTGTTTTAGAAATGATAGATCTTATTAGTACACGATTTAAAATATAGCATGCAGTATTGACAGACTTGGCCCAAAAATTTCTAGGAAGACCACTAGCAATTAACATGGTTCTAGCCATTTCCTCTAATGTTCTATTTTTTCTTTCTCCTACACCATTTTGTTGCGGGGTTCTTGTTGCAGCAAAATTATGGCTTATTCCATGTTCATTACAATAATTAATAAAGCTTGAATTTTCAAATTCTTTACCATGATGTGATCTTATGTGAATAAGTTGATTATTACTAGATTTTTCTATTTTATTAGCAAAAGAAACAAACTCATTAAAAGCTTCATCTTTGCTTACTAAAAATAAAGTCCATGTAAATCTACTATAGTCATCAACAATCACAAATACATATCGCTTGCCACTACGGCTTTGGATTCTCATAGGTCCACAAAGATCCATATGGATTAGTTCAAGCGGTTTTGAAGTGGTCACCACATTCTTTGGTGTAAAGGACGACCTTGTTTTCCTTTGGCACAAGGATCACAAATTTCATCCTTTAAGAATTTTATAGATGGCAATCCTCTTACTAGGTCTTTTGATCTTAAGGTATTAATCGAAGAAAAGTTGGCATGACTTAGATGTTTATGCCAAAGAAGAGGGTCATCCTCTATGACACTGAGACAAGTCAGACTCGATTTGGGAACAGTGCTGATGTCCACAACATAAGTGTTCCCTTTTCGGATCCCTTCCAGAACAGTATCTCCTAAGTCACTCCTATAAATAATACATCTTTCAGAAGTGAAGTTTACAGAGTTACCTTTGTCACAGAACTGAGAAATACTTAGTAAGTTATGTTTCAAATTTTCGACCAAAAATACATTATCAATTACATGGGAACTTGACCTTCATACTTTTCCTTTGGCGATGATTTCACCTTTCATGTTGTCATCGAAAGTCACAGTTCCCCCATCATAGGTTTCCAGTGAGAGAAATTTTAATTTATCACCTGTCATGTGCTTGGAACACCCACTTTTTCGAGATACCATGAGTTCTTCCCCCTCACTAGAACCTGCAAGAAAAATTAATTGTTAGAATTACAAACCCAGTCTTTCTTGGGTTCCTTGTCGATTTGACATGAATCAACTTTCTTAATCCAAATACGATCGACATAGTCTCTATTGGAGACAGTATGCTGTTCCCTTTTGGCACACTGGATTTTTAGATGTCTAGTTTTTCCACAAAAGGTACATACTTCGCTACTTGAGAGATCGACATAGACCTTTTTCTTTTTATTATTCTTATGGTAATCTAGGTCTTCTGAATTTTTACTTTTAGCATTTAGAATCCATTTGGGAACATTTTTGATTTTCCCTTTTTCTCTTGAATTTAATTCAAGTTCTAATTTATCATTGTCGGTTTGGTTGGATTCTAAGTTGATTTTCAATTTTTGAAAATCAGAACATAAATCTTTAATAATTGAGTCATTTAATTCCTTATTCAAGCCTAATAATTTATATTGAGTCAATTCAACATTAAGAATAATAATTTCCTTTTTCACTCTTTCCATTGTGTTGAAGTGGATAGAATTGAAAATCATAGTCATATGCTAGAAATTACGTGTTAAGTTGCGATTTTATGCGTTTTTAAGCGTTTTTGTCAATTTCGCGCATAAAGTAGCTCAATTGGTTTGTTATGCACGAAACTTGGCACACAACACTATTTGGAATATATTATTGTGTTGAAGTGGTTAGAATTGAAAATCATAGTCATATGCTAGAAATTACGTGTTAAGTTGCGATTTTATGCGTTTTTAAGCGTTTTAGTCACTTTCGCGCGTAAAGTAGCTCAAACTTGGTTTGTTATGCACGAAACTTGGCACACAACACTATTTGGTATATATTATTGTGTTGAAGTGGTTAGAATTGAAAATCATATTCATATGCTAGAAATTACGTATTAAGTTGCGATTTTATGCGTTTTTAACCGTTTTTGGCACTTTCGCGCGTAAAGTAGCTCAAACTTGGTTTGTTTTGCACGAAACTTGGCACACAACACTATTTGGTATATATTAATGTGTTGAAGTGGTTAGAATTGAAAATCGTAGTCATATGCTAGAAATTACGTGTTAAGTTGCCATTTTATGCGTTTTTAACCGTTTTTGACACTAACATCTATTTTCTCTTAGTGCTTTCAACAACCTTCTTCTTCCGTTGAATGCGGCTACTACGCGCTGAAGTATATGGACGATATTATAAAATCCGTGAAGGAGTTTGGAGTCGAAAATATAGATGTCGTAAGTATTTGTTACGTTCTTAAATAATTATTAGTAAAATCTAATGTTTATATATTAATCTTTTATTTTTATATTATATTATAGGTTTTAAACGACATTCCGAGGGAAACACGCCCTTTGAGAAGTGGAGAGATGCGCGAATTAAAAGACAAGATTGTCGCGTATCTTTCTAATATTTGTCCTTGATAAATTGTAATTAGTATAGATTATTTTTTATACTTTAATGTGTGTGTGTGTATATATATATATATATATATATATATATATATATATATATATATATATATATATATATATATATATATATATATATATATATATATATATATATATATATATATATATATATATATATATATATATAATTATGTACGTACATAATATTATATTATATATACGAGCGAGAGTTTATTATTACAAAGAGATTATTGTTGATTATCTGTGATTATCATTGGATTAATCACTATTATTACATTGTATTATTATTGGATTATTATAAGTATAAAACGAAAAAAGAAAAAAAAATAGAAGTATTTGCTGCGGTCAGGGGCAAAACCGCAGCAAATAATGCCCCATTTATTTGCTGCGGTTTTGCCTCTGACCGCAGCAAATACCCCTCCTTATTTCCTGCGGTTTTGTTTTGATCGCAGCAAATAATGCCCTTTTTTTCTGCGGTTTTTAACCGCAGCATTTAAAGTAGAACATTTGCTGCTATCACTATTGCTGGGGGCCAAAACCGCAGCAAAAAATGGCCAAAAAACCGTAGCAAATGAGGTTTTTTCCACTAGTGCTTTAAAATAATATTTTTATCTAGCAAATTAAAGAATCTATTTTGGACGTCAGATCTAAAGGCATTTATATAAGAAACATGGTCTTTACTAATCTTAAGGTCTTTTTCAAGTTGGAGACATTTATCATTACATTCTTTGAATTTATCTTGTGTCTCCATAAGCAACTCAATTAATATACAAGTCATTAACAAACATCTCCAATCAAATTCCTTGTTCACTTGGTAACCATTTATAAACATTATTTTATCCAAGTTCAAACTCTTTTAAAAGACCATTTGGTATCGACATAAATACGGCTATGAACCTTTAGTTCATAACGAATCAAAAAATGGCTATAACTTTACAAGTTAATAGCGAAATAATACGGCAAATGAAATATATGCTTCCATTGCAAAACAGACAAAACTTTATATACCAAACATATTTATTCAAAACTCATTTAAAACAATAATGTAATAACTGTTTAAAATGTGGGAATATAATGGACCGTCAGGAAGTAGGCTTGATCTAAATCCTGAGAACACAGGTGATCGTCATCACTGAAAATACAGCTCTTGCAAGAACGAAACAGGATCGGGGGCTCGAGACCAATCCGAATAACCATTACCTATTATCTAGCTATAGGATTTCACAATAATCCAGATATGAATATCCATTGCCAATTCTCAAAAACGGACGTTTTTCGATGTCGAATATTTTATTATAAAACAAAACAAGAATTCACTAAATTTTCTTTTGAAATCACAATCATTACTTAAAATATAATCAATACATCATCATTTAAAATACCAATCAATAAAGGGAGAATAATAACCCTAAATTAATCTCAAATACCCAATAAATAACCTTAAACATCCAATTCATTTTATAGTTCCTAATCCCACTTAATAAATTTCATTTTAGTACCATATTAGGACACCTGTTAATAATTCGGTCATAACTTCCTCATAAGAACTCGTATAGACGCGATTCAAGTGGCTACGCGACCATGACTCAGAGCTCTACTATTCTTCTGCAGACACTAAAACCTAGAAACAATCAAAACAGCCCCGAAAATGGAAAAACAGAAAGCTTATTATTGATTTTTATGACAGCCTGTTGGTATTTCACTATTTTGAACATAACTCTCTCATACGAACTCATTGTGGAGCGGTTCAAGAGCACACGCGACCGCGACTTGAAGCTCTATAAATCTCATGAAGACATCAGAACCCTAAAATGACTCTAACTGTCTCAAAAATAGCAACATATGTTCGGACAGAACAAAACAGAAACCTCATTGTCGATTTTCATAACGGCCTACTAGTATTTTGAACATAACTCCCTCATACGAACTCATTTTGAGGCGATTCAAGTGCTCACGCGACCGTGATTCAAAGCTCTACAAATCTTATGAAGACACTATAATCCAAAAACAATCAAAACTGCCCCAAAAATAGTTCTCTCCGTTTTGTCATCAGTAGCCAGATGAAAACCAGTACTCAAACTCAACTTTGTTCCGAAAGCTTCTTGTAATTCTTTCCAAAAATGTGATGTGAATTTAGAATCCCTATCAGAAATGATAGTTCTGGGCACCCCATGTAATTTGACTTTCTCTCAAACATAGATTTCAGCTAATTGTTTCACCGACCAAGTTGTTTTTACAACAATAAACCGACTAGTCTTCATCAATCGATCGACTATAACCCAAATGGAGTCATTACCCCTCCTTGACCTCGGCAAACCAACCACAAAATCCATTGAAATTGAATCCCACTTCCAATCAGCTATATCTAAAGGTTGCGTCAACCCAGCTTCTTTCCTTCTCTCTGACTTGGTCTTTTGACATACCAGACATTTTGACACAAATGCAGTTACATCTTTCTTTAACCCTTTCCACCAAAACAACTTTCTGACTTCGCTAACCATCTTATCAATGATATTACAAGCAAGATAGTTAACTAAATTCTTTTAATGAAACTATACATTGAATTTAACAAGGAAAGAAATTCTTCTAGTGCTGTTGCTAATGAAGATTTATCAATGATATTACAAGCAAGATAGTAAACTAAATCACCACCTCATAGCAGGTTGATTAGAGCCTCAAAGCAAGAAAAAGTAGTCAACCCCTACAACGAACATAAAAAGAACCAAGATACTTTGTATTTCATTTATAGAAAGCACCAAGTAACTCTACAACCAATATTAAATTTAATCCACCAATGTGAAAAGAGCATATCATACCAAAACAACAAACATGAAAACATACATCAGAAACGCTATAGAAAATTACTTTAATTGTTGATTTACTTTGAACTTGAAATTTCTTTTAGTAAATTAAGATATTCTTCATTTTTCTCTTCCAGTTCGAAGCCATACATCCAACTACTAGTTGTTACAAAAATCTCCACGTTCTTAGGCAATAGTGAAGCTCTCAATATGCTCAAAATTCGACCCCCCCCAGGAAGTCTATGAAGCAACATATGTAACTAGAATGGCTAAAATATCGTTGGCCATGCATGAAAGTATTGAAAAAAAAACACTTTTAGCTTTCCTATAAGCTAAAATGTCAATTTCCTCTATATGTGATATATAGGGTAAACAAGATCGGAGTTTGGACAAGGACGATTATGGAGTCACAACCGCAGAAGGAACAAAAGAGACTGTGAAGAAACGAAAATGGAGACTGAAAAACTGTGAGAAAGGAGTTTTGTGAAGATGAGAAGTTGAGAAGTTGAGAAGGAAGAGTGTTTGAAAACCGCTAAACACTACTAAAAACGTTGCCTATACCTACACTTAATTTGACTCACTTAGTTAAGTGTAATTGTCTTATTTTAGTTAGCCAGGCACGCTTATTAAGCGTGGGAATCATAGCAACACTTATAAGCGTAACTAAGAGCTGTTAATATCAGTTACGCTTATTAAGGGCGACTAACACTATCAAATTTTAAAAAAGTAAAATGAATTCCAAATTATACTTAAAACCGCGCTACACTTTCGGCCTTTCAACTTCTCCTTCGACTGATACCATCTCAATTTTGACTGAAATACGAAATTATTAACCCAATTTAAGAAAATTTCCCTAAACTCTGAAAACCCTAAACTTCTCCTTGTGCGCTTCATCGTGGTCTTCATCAGTGTTTCCAAGATTGTCATTTGTCTTTCATCTCTTTCAAGTAAGTTTTGCATATGGTTTTCCATTTTCTTTTTGCCTTAAATTTCAAATTTTGGTTCTATAATTCCGAATTGAATCAAATTTATAGATGTATTAAGTTTTTTTGCTTGTTTTTGCATAATGTTATATTTGTATTATACAATTTTGAATTTGGGTAGTGTTTGTTAATCTCTGTTTTGATGCTATTACTTCATTCTCTGTTTTGATAATTTTATTGTAAAGCATTCATACCGAGTCATATCAAGTAATGTAGCTTCAATGATGGCATGAATTTCATCAGATGTTTTAGAAATAACCTGATGAAGTGAAGAAATGATTCCTCCTTCATAAGATTTTCCTTTGAGATTTGGTGTAGAACATTCTGGAAACACACCCCAAGCTAATAATGTAGGATGCAGATGGAGATTTGTTCCAATGTTGGGATTCTTCAACCCACTAGAGATCAAAATTGGGAGTATAAACAAAGATCCACAAGCTGAAATTTGAATTTTGGATTCAATTAGAAGATTCTTTGCTAAAACCCCAATAGATTTCTTTGATCTTTTTCCTTCATTTTTGTTGGTTTCGAGCACGAATTTCTGGGCTTTACACCCTGTTAAAATGACTACACCATTATCAACAGCATCAACTAACCAAGAAGTATCAGTTCCTTTCTTATCCCCTGTTCTACAACCATACCCACATGAACCACAGTAATGATATTTTTGTTAGAAATGTTCAATAATCAAGTCGTTTAACGTAATTAAGTCAATATACAACAAGACGTTACTTTAGTCTACGTCAAATAACATTATGTTTTACTAGTGACTAATAAACTCCTAAGTAAATAAATAAAATTTGTAAGTCTCTATCATTAAACTTTAATGTTTTATGAGACTCTTCAAAACACCCAATTCATCTAATAAGTAATTAGCATTAGAAGGTGTAATGTACGTATGTACATGAAATTTGCAAAGTCTTAAAAGGAGAGATTATATATGTTTTCTACTAGATAAGCACGAGAGATATAGTGGTACTGTGAGTTATGCTAAAATTTGAGAGAAATTATGAGTAAAATACTAGGGGTGTATACACACAAAATTGGTTTAAGAATTGTTTTTAAACATTATTCTAGTATATGAAGTCTCGCAAGATGTTGTGGGTGGACTACACTAGAGTAACTTTATTTGCGATTCTTGTTTCGTGGTTATTTTTGTTATGAATGGTGTGAATTGATTGCACATTTATGTGTGCATTCATGTGGTGACTTATGGGATTGAATCCTAGAAATGTCATGAATGAGTGTATTAAGTTTTATCTTAATGTTTGTGGTTTATGGTGATGATTAAAGTATGGATTAATGAGGTAATGAAGTGTGAGTTAATCATGGGACTTATGGGACTTACAAAAAAAAGTGCTAAGGTTTAATTCAAGATGCTCTACTATGCAAAGTTGAGTAAAATTGTCAGAAGTTCACTGAAGTGCCGCTCGACCAGCTTGCTTGATCGAGCGAGCTCCAAGGTGGGTCGAGCGAGCAGACAAAATGTAACCAGAAACTTCCTGTAGCCCGCTTAACCAAACCGCTCGACCGAGCGAGCTTCTGTTTTGGTCGAGCAATGTCTCTGATGCTCCTAGAATGTTGTTTTGACTCTTTAAGTACATGGGGCTGTTTCATTATCATTTATTCCTAGCTTTGATCCTATAAATAGAGAGCTCTCATACACACATCAAATACATCAAACACAACCCCTAAGCCAAACATATAACCTTTTGTTTTATCTCTTACTCAATTGTAATACTTCATTTGTAAGAGTGTTTTACTCCATTGAAATAATATAAACAAGCAACTACACACCACGGAGGACGTAGCCATTATTGGATGAACCTCCCTAAATCATTGTGTCAATTTTGCAAATTTTATTTTATCAAACGTTTGTTAGTTCATTGAAATTATTATCGTTCATCAAAATTCTTAACTTCGTATCGATCTTGACAAATATTTCAATTTTGCTAGTGATTCACGCTACAAAGGTATAATTTTTCGTCTCGATATTTATTTGTTTCATCTCATGTCAATAATTGAATCTTGAAAGGTTTTAGTTTTTCGCATGTTAAAAGTTAATAATACTAGAACCCTAAAGTGGTATTAGTTTCCTCTTTTATTGATATGTTTGAAAGGTTTTAGTTTTTCGCATGTTAAAAGTTAATAATACTAGAACCCTAAAGTGGTATCAGTTTCCTCTTTTATTGATATGTTTTGGGCAATTAAATATTCATTGTACATAAATAATATATATGAATTATTTATCTTCACATGATAATTATAATTTGCATCATAAAGTTATGAACTTTAGGAGAGGGTTTGTTAAATTGATGTTTTTTTTTATTCCTTCATCCTTCATGTGCCATTTTATTTTATTTTATTTTTGTTATTTTCTTAACTAAATTGTTCAGTTGATTTTAATAAAAAAAAAATTATTAGTAGATTTTGGTTTGACTAAATGTAATTAGAAGGTCTAATTTAAGTCTACGTTTTTTTGTAATTGTTTAGCGTTAGTATGGTTAAATGGTGCTAATATTGATTTGTGCTATTTTCCATTCCTTTCTATGCTAGGCTTAAATAAAAATTCATTAGATGAATGTTTAAGGGAATAATTTTATTATTAAATGTTAATAAAGCTCACTTATAATGGATATAATTTTAAGTGGGAGGTTTATTTTGCTTAAGATAAGTAAAATAATTTACTCGATTGATTATGAATCAATTAAAATTCATGCAAATTAAAATTGAATAATGAGATTAATTATCATGTTTATTTTAAATAATAAGATTATATATTCATTTATGTACTTCATTCATATTTCTTTATATTTGTTTAAATATTATATAGCATGGACCATTTACAAATAGTAAATGGGTAAATGATAATTGTTATACAGGTTATGGTAACTAGTATGACCCAATTAGTATAGATCATACGGTTTGCACGCTGTTATTTTTGAATGTAATTAAATACGATCTGTGTATCGTTCATTTTGAATGTAATAGTTAAATAGTTTATTTTTTATGTTTTAAAGTTTAATTACTATTATGTATGTATTGATGGAGTTGAAGAACAAGAAGATTAGAAATTCAAGTGGTGTTCAAAAGATGGGCCTTGAAGATTAGATTTTCAAGTGTTTTGGGGCCACACTAGAAATCTTATTTATGCATTATTTTATTGCTTTATTGTGTTTGGCTATATTGCTTGATGATGCATTCTTTGGTTGTTTAGTTTATTGATTCGATTAATTAGAGCTCACTTTTATTTGTGTTGATAAAAAAAACCATAGTCCCTAATAATATTGAGTTGTAATGCTATTTCATTTACTAACACTATGAAGCTTTAGATCGTTAATTAGGTAGGTTTCGCCAAAGCGAGGTGCTATCCTAAGATAAGTAGCTGGTGAAAAGTAGTTTAACTCAACTAAGTAGGTCAAGAAAAGTTGGCACTTAGAGGCATGGGGCAATAATAGATAAAAAGTTATATTATTACTAACCAAGAATTATTATGAATAATTAAGAAATAGTTTCTTTACCTATAACCATTAACTTTGAGTGACAAGCCAAAGCTTGCTTAAGATTAGTGGAAATGGGGTCTTGGAATCACTAAATTAAAAGGGACATTTAATTTAATTTGGTGGAATGAACTTCTTTTAAATTTGATAAATCGAAAACTTTTCTTCCTCATCTTCAAATTCTTTTCCAATTCAATTTCTTCACTATCTTCCGCCCCTACATTTTACTCAAAATCGAAATTAAATTGGAAAAGAAATTGAAGATAAGAAAGAAAGAATTTTCGTTTTTGACCAGTCAAGCCTTATATTTAACAGTCAACTAAAGAACAATATTACTTGGTACTCTTTGGAAAAGAAAAAATTTCAATATAAATTTTTTGACAAAACATTTTTTTATTTTGTACTTTTTGACAATTTTCCATTTATAAAATATATTGTCCTATATTAAATAATGTGAACACAGAAACACTAGAAATCGTATTGATTATTTTAATTTGACATTCCTACTCCTAATAAATAATTGTTTTGTCTTAATAAAGGCATAATAGGTTTTGTTTAGAGAAGGCTTTTTCCCTGTTTAAATACGGAGTAACAAAGTATCCAATTTTATGGTGTTTGAAGTTGGTAGAGACGGTCAGAACCTTGAATCTTACGATAATTTCTACAGATATCTTCACCACCACTCACCAACCACCAGGGTTGATTTTTTTGGCTGATTTTGTTGTTATATGTGGCAGTCTTTTCATGAATGTGCTGAATGAGGTTAGAATTGTAAATATCCACATTATCCATAGTGGCATAAGGCTCTTTGGAATCATCCTTCTGAAGACCATCTGAATCTCATTCACATGCACCACAACATCAGATATATTCAGGTTTTTCATTCAGAAATAATAAAATAAATCATCATTGCATCATACACATTCTTGTAATGAAGCAAAGTATTCGGGTCAACCATTTCTTTTGAAAGTGTTATAGACTTGAACAAACAGTTCTCCAATGGCACAACACCCTTATTCTCCATTAAAACATAGTAAGGGTACAAATTCATCATCAAAGGAGATACAGTCTTAGACAAAAACTTAATAATTTGAAATAAATATTGAGTCATTGAGGATTTGAGTTATTGAAAAATGCTTGAGAGGGTGGAAAGGGGTCAAAAATTTGTGAGGCTGAATGTAGGATAGAAACCTTTATCTTAGTGTAAAGATTTGAGGCCACAAGTATGTACACGCTGTACAGCAGGCAGCAGCTAAGCGGGTCACCAGGTCAATACTACCAGTCAGTACCCCATTCGTAGGTTGCAAATTTTTTTTAAAATACAGATCAGGTCGGGCGGATCGGGTTTTTTTCAACAGCCCTAATACACTACATAATCCTCTATCTCAACTTGGGATGGTTCATGTGTCGGGGTTGGGTTAGGTCGAGAGACCCAATTTTGGACCCTTAAAATTTGAACCTACTGGTTCTAGGTCCTAAATGTATCTTGGTTTAATTATTAAAACTCAATTTTTTTAACATTTTAAAAGTATTGTCAGTACTACAATCGATCGATAGATTGTGTGTAAATAAACATTGAGTCCACCTAAATATTAAAATAGGTTTAGAATGAATTTATAATTAATTTTAGATGATGTAATAAGTCGAGTCTAGAGTGGATTTGATGGGTCTGGGTCGGGTCTATTAGGGTTGAGTCTTAAATGAGTCTAGAGAGAGGGTCTGGGTCTGAAGACTATAGACCCAGGCCCATACCCATGTATTTGTACAGTACATTAAAAATTTTAGGAAAATTCTACATGGTAACCTTGAGGTATTGGGTTTTTCACGTGGTAACCAAAGGTTTTAAAACCCACGAGGTAACGTTGAGGTTCACCCGATTCATTCTCCGTAAACTTTTTACACAAAAAATATTTGAAAACGTTACTTTAGTAAAATTAAAGCATCCTGTACAACTGAAGAATTTGAAAACCCCTTATTTTTCCAATTAAACTCTCCCAACATCATATTTTTTCATTTCATCCTAATTCCCCTAAATTCCTAAATTTAAAACACAAATTCAATGAAATCTATCTCCAATAATCAAAAATTCAATAAAATGTTAGGTTAGTAAGATTAAGAACAATATAATCCTAATTTGATAGTAAAAGGAGAATTGAAAAATTAAGGTTTGATTTTTGGAAAAAAAATGTAATTTGGGGGAAAGACGAAAAAATCAAGGTTTATGTTTTGGGGGAAATTTATGTTATTAATGCAATATAATCTGGTAATTAAATAGGCATACAGAATGGTTTAATCTTACTAAACTAACATTTTCAAACGTATTCTGTGTAAAAAGGTCATAGAGAATGAATTGGTTAAACCTCCAGGTTACCACGTAAATTTTTAAAAAACTTTAGTTACCATGTGAAAAATCCAATACCTCAAGGTTACCATGTGGAATTTTCGAAAATTTTATAAAAATATTACCTTTTTCGATTTTTAACTGCTGCTAAATACTCCCTCCGATTTAATTTACTTGTCCTATTTCCTTATTGAGTAAATTCACCCTACTTGTCCCATTTCCATTTTTTTCATCGATTTTTTTTTCCTTAAATACCCTTTGTTCACACAAATAATGACCAAAATACCCCCACTTACACTACTTAAAATATCCCAACTACCACCTTAACAATTAATATAATAACTTAAAATATCCCAACTACCCACTTTTAAGTGTTCCCCCACTATCCTTAATTTGCGTGCCCAATCTAGAGGAGACAATTAATTGAATTGGAGGAAGTATCTTTTTAGTTGCTACACTTTTCATATTCAGTGAAACTGAAAAGTAATGAATTTTGTCTTTTAACACTTTAAATAAAGTCATTATTCCTTTTACTTATATACCGACCTTTATTAAGCACAATTAAAAAAAATTCTAGATCTACTCATCCTTACTCTTTACGAGTATGGACGGCAATGGGTCGGACTCGACTCGGAATATTATCCATCGGATAAAACTCGAATTAGGTTTTTCATTCCACCTCCAATCGAAGTCGGATTATGCATACTCCAACGTTGCTCTGATTCGAAACCTTGGACCTGGGATGGAGTTCGAATTAATAATAATTTAAAAGCATAAAAAAAACTAATAAAGTAGTTTTCAAATACAACTTAATAAATAAAATATGTCCTTCAACTTCTAGAATTATTAGAATCGTATAGAAACGTAGAATCGCAACTCGAATCTAACTATTTTACCGATTCTACACAATTTTAGAAATGTTTCATGCTCAAGTGGGCCTTAGCCCACCCAATAAAATAAATCCACAGACCCTAATTTCTATTGTTTTTGCTTTTTAATGATTAAATTGAGACTCTTGAACATAATATAACTATTATATGAATAGTATCCGTAAGAGTTGGGACTCTTAGCTTTTTATTGAAAATTCTCGCTACCGTAAAGCTATTTTTTTATTTAGATTACCATTTGAGGCTAGGTTTCATTTGGTGTTACTGACTTATAAATGATTGAATTGGTGTTCATATATGATAATTTTTGAATTATTGATTGTGAAGACCGTTGTGTTTTTTCATTTATTGTTATGAAGTTATTAGAGCTTTAATGTTGTTATAAAATAATGTAGCTTTGATAAAACTTATTACAAAATTACTCTATTTGTCATCGCTTAATTTAATATGAATCATTGTTACTCTATCTGTTTGGCGTGTTTGTTTACTAATTTGTTAATTATATAATTAGTGCATATCTTTTATGTTTGTCCATTCAAAAAAAAAGAAAATAGGAAACAAAAAAGAAGTATATATGTATTTATAACAACATTTTTAAAATATATAAAAGAAAACACAAATTCTTGTGCAGTAAGAGTAAGCATTAAGTTTTAATGGGTTGGGCTTGAAAGACTTCTTTTAGAGAGATGTTCTTTCAGGGGACCGGTTGTAAAAAAAAAAAAGAATTTAAGTGTTCTTTAACAATAAAAATGGCTAAAAATAATACATAGGCCACTACAACTTATTTTTGCAAAATTCTTGAATCATTCGGTTCTACGATTCGATTCTACTATCCATTTCTGAGAGTTATTTTCAATTTGAGTTAAGTTTACCTTTTAATAACCTTGGCTATAATTCACCTGCATCTCTCTTTCAATTTTCTATTATGAAACCAAAAACATTGTGTTTAAAACTTTGAGTATTAAAAATTATATTCAATTCGGAGTTGGGTGTCGGGTTGATTCGAGTCGGAGTCGAAACAGAGTATTTGATTTTTTATGAGGTGCTACTCTGGTCTGACTATGAATCGAATTCGAATATATATAATCAGATTTGGAGTCGAATATTATATTTTCCCAAAATCGAATTGGATTAAGTGCCTCAGATCGGGCCGGATAAGGGTGAATTGCCATCCCTACTTACGAGCCTCATTCTTTTTTCTTTCTTTAACTTCTTCATTTTCTACCTTCATGCAACTCCATCAACTTCTCAGCCCAATGTTATCTTTTTTTTTCTCCCTGTCAAACATGTACATTCTCAACACTTTTTCTGTCAAAGTATGAGTTTTCTTCATGCTTTTTCCTTATAAATCAAGCTTGGTGGTATATGTGAATGTGCTCTTTCCCTTTCTCTATCCTCCATATGGAACTTTTGAGACTTAAGTTTGGATTGAATGATAACTTTTATTTTTCATGATGGGAAAAGTTTGGATTGTTCTTAAAGTAGCTGAGGCTGTGGATGGTTTGTTGATGGTCATCAAGGTTGGGTAGGTGTTTCGGCAATGATAGTGGGGGTTTCAGAAAATATTTGTTTTTCATCAGTTCTTCATCACGGATGATTATATTTGGTTTTTTCCTAACCTTCTAGACGTATTCGTACAAACACTAGCATAATTTCAATCAATATATGGTAGTTTTGAGCATCATATAGCCCAACATTCAATCGTGCGAGAAAGTGAAAAAACTAAGACAATTAGACAACTTATATCCAAAAATAAGCTCCGTGAAAGCTTATTTCCCAAAATAAGCGTCCGTACATCCAAAGCTGTGGTTTGGGATTAATCGCTGTTAGTAACAGCGAAAATTTAAAAAAAAAAAAATAAAAGGCCTAAGTCGCTGTTACTAACAGCGACTTAGGCCTTTTAAATTTTTCAGATTTCTTCTTCCTCTTCATTCGAGTTCACGACATTTTGCTTTCACAAGTTCTCCTTCGTTTTTCCTCCACTAAAATCACATTCAATCCTTCAACTAAAGTCTTCAAATTCGAAGTTGGTACCACTAATTTGTTGTATAATCTTCCTACATCGAATTAAGGTATTTTTTTCTGATTCTTTTCAATTTTCGAAAAATTAGGGTTTAGTGAATTTTAATCATCTTTCCGATTAATGTAGGTTCATATACTTGCAATTTACTAATTGTTGTTGATCTACAGCTTATTGAGGTACATTTTTATTTGGTGTTGTTGTTCAAGTTGTTATTGAATTGTTGCAATTTACGAATTTACTAATTGTTGTTCAATTTTAAATTTTTCTATTTGGTGTTGATTTTAAAATGTATGGCATGTATAGTGGTCATTTAGACTTAAGCTCTACGAATATGTCGAATGTAGTTATTATTTGCCTTGATCTTCATAATTAATAGTTTGTTCGAGAATTTGTTGTTGAATTTAAAATGTGTAGTGGTAATATATTTATGAATATGATGGTGATGTTGATTTTGTATTGTGTTGTTGTAGAAATGGATTCATTTCGTGTGGCTGTTGTATGCTTTTGGAATGGTTCAATTCGATCAACTTGTAACAATGTTAAGTATGTTGGGGGAAGACGTAAACTGTTTGCAGGCAATTCATACATGGATTTGAATGAATTTAAACATTTTATATGCTCTAGGATTGGCATTGACACTAAAAGAAGTACTGTCAATTTAAGTTTTAAGTACAATCTTAGTGGAGATTTGTTAGCTTTTCCGCTTGAGGATGAGGAGGCTATAGATGCAATGTGGGTATATTCAAGGTCTACCCCTAGTCCTTCTTTAGATTTATATGTAGAAGAGGTACCCCTAGGGAATGAAGATATCAATGTTGTGGAAACCGAGTACAACTATTGTACTTGACGTTGCTTGATGTGCCATGGGAGGTCATCTCCGGGTACAGCTGGGGTTCGGCAGCCCTAGCGTATCTGTACAGGAGACTTTGTGAAGCTTCACGGAAGAACGTGAAGGAGATCGCTGGGCCCCTGATTATTCTACAGGTAATGATAAGTTTACATGTTACTGTTTTGTTTCATTTATTATATATTTTTGTATCTCTTTTACTTACTTATAATGGTAATTCATAGCTTTGGGCATGGGAGCATGTTCTCATTGGTCAACCGATGAGGAGTGTGGGACGTGGTGCATTTGCGCCACCACTGCTTCCTCCCCCGCATGTGCCATATGGATCGCGGTGGTCCTTTGAAAGACGAACAAGGACCCACACTGGATCGGGCGTGGGATTCTACCGCGATCAACTCGATCTATTACGTGCTGACCAGGTAACAACTTCACCACAACTTGTTTTATAAGTATCACATTGAGTAATTTATTAATCGATTTTTCACGTTTAGTTTCTATGGGACCCTTACCCCCCTGAGGCATACGCTGCATTGCCTCAGCACTCGGGCATATTGTCAGGGGCGTGGAGAGCATCTGTACCTCTAATCTGCTTCGACATAGTCGAAGTGCATCTCCCTGAGCGCGTACTGCGCCAATTTGGGATGGTACAGGGCATCCCGCCTCCATGTGATACAGAAGCGGAGCTCCACCACTCTCGCAAGGGTCAGGAACCCAAGAATTGGCTAGAGGTCAACTGGCGCCATGTCGCTCGTTGGGAGCACAGGCTAGAGCTGCTGGCCCAAGGTGCGTCGATCGACGCTGCAGGCGCACCTACTACGGCGGATTACATACCGTGGTTCCTCTCCATTACTCGTCGATGGATGACACCACGAGGTATCATGGCGGCATCCCAGTACACTCCCGCAGCACCGACGATGACACACTTTGTAAGTATTCTTCAACATTGATTATTATCCATACAACTTACACTTTAAACATTTCATTAATACTTAAGTCTTACTGCAGGCACAGGGCATTGCATCAGTCATCAGCTCCTCCCAAGAGGAGCCCGTATGGGAGATTGCCCAAGGCATACTCCGAGGGACGCAGTTTCAACAATTCATTCCGGAATTGACTGCGCCCGACACCACTATGTACGAGTGCGGTTCATCTTCTCATCATGCCGACGACGTTCATCTTGAGGAGGTTGACTTAACGTGCCCGGACTACGGTGCCGGGTCCTCACAGGGTGCCACATCATCACACTATCAATCCCCTCCCCTACCCGAGCGTCATGCGACTGCATCTTACTATCGTAGGAGGCGTCGTAAACCGTTACAATTAGACAAGGTACAGGAGGAGGATTAGCATTACAATAATTTTTGTATATTTTGAAGATTAGTGACATTTTGTATATATTCAACACTTGTACATGTTTAGAATTTGTAACATATTGACTTTTGTGTATACTTTGTAATATATGTGTACATGTATATATTTTAATCGTATTAGCAAACGTACATCGTTGCCTTGATGTTAAGTACTCAGACTTTTCGGCGATGAATCATTCCGCCAAGAATGTAGTATGAATTTAATACAATGTCGCTCCAATCTGTATTAATCTCAACTTCATAACCACAATCACAAAGCTCTTCAATACAATGCTCCTTTGACATCTACATAATACATATAATATAGTAACGTAAATGAACTTTTAAAAATTATATTAACATATAAAAATTAAAAGTAAAACTAATATAATACATAATGTTACCTTTAGAAATTAAGAGAAGAAGAATGATGTAGAATTGATATAATGAAGTATGGGAAATGAAGGAGCTATTTATAGAACATCATTACAACGGCTATTTTCAAGTTCCTAACGGCTATTTTTCTAACTAACAACGGCTACTTTACTTCGTAAAAAAAAAAAAAATTAAAGGACCTAAGTCGCTGTTAGTAACAACGACTAAGGCAATTTAATTTTTTTTTTCCTTCTTTCGCTGTTACTAACAGCGACTTATCCAAAGCTCTGGTCTGGATGTACGGACGCTTATTTTGGGAAATAAGTTTTCACGAAACTTATTTTGGGAAATAAGTTTTCACGAAACTTATTTTGGGAATTAATTTGTTCAAATGTCTTTTTTTTTCACTTTCTCCAATCGTGCAAGGGCAAGAACCCAAGTTTAGATACAAAAGAAAAAAATACACGAGATTATAAGGTGGACTGAACATGTGCTTAAACGCAAAAACCAATCAATTTCAAAATCTTAGATGCAATAATGTCATGTTTAATCTCATCTACAAAGTGGTAAGCCAAAAAATAAGAATAATAGGTAGTACCGATTTCCCAAAATATACTAAACTTAAGGTTAAAGACAATAACCACTGATTTAAACTATACAAAAAAAAATCCCGGGCCTACTAGAATAAGTACAAAGACCAAAGAACATGTAGCAAAAGATTTATTTACATGTATCAACAAACAAAATTCGGACTGATGTCAAGTTATAAAAGATACTGACAGGCATTAGATTACAACCCTTCGTGAATCACTCTAAAGTTTTGAGTAGCCTGAACAAATAAGCAGCTTCTCTTATCCGCGAGAATTCTATACAGAAGGCCTGAACTTCGATTAGGAGATCTTTAACTGCAAAACAAATCACAAGGCTAGAGTGTCAATATTTTTATCCTTCTCTATCAAATGTGATGGTTCTAAAAGAAAAACAGAACAATCGGAGAGATCATAACAGGAATCGAGACTTGAGATAGAATCAAAGAGAGAAAAAAATAATTGTCGGCCTAATAATCATTACAGCATCACTGCAACAGCAATGTTCAATTTATGCAACCAAAACACTCGTAAGTGATGAATACTCCCTCCAAAGAAAACAAAGCTTAATAATTAGTCCTAAAAGTTCAGAAAAGTTGTTCAAGAATATCAAAAGGCCAAAAAACAAAAGGAAGAAACTGTGTCCCGTTTTACTGTAAGCGGATGGAAGAGCTGTCGTCAGTGACAGGTGCAAGCACTAGACATCGAACATTCACCCATAACAATGAACGAGTTGTTTCCGAGTAGCTATTAACAAATTTACTGTAAGCGGATGCAGCCTCCAAAGTGGTGTCGAAATTTTCAATTTCCCACAATATAGGCGTATACACCTGCTAGTAAGTCACAGCCCCTACTGGAATCAGCAATCCTAAATACAATGCTGAAGTTTCAAGCATCACAGCTCCACCAGACCCTGCCCTATGCAAGAGTTATAGAAGTGTCTGTTTAACGTAGACATAAACAGTAATTTGGTGGTACTAAACACCAAAACATAAACAACGAGTATTCAAACAATTAAGCATGAGAAATGAGGTGATCAACAAAAACTTGCCAGAATGTACAATATTAACAGTGACATTGAACATGCACAAACCATTGTTGATATGATGGCGTATCAAGCTCTGCAAGAAGACACATACAAGTCTCACAAGCCTATTTTGCAAATACTTGTCCTGCACAGAAAATAGCAAAATCCATTTGTTCATTTCACAAATTAACTGAAATGTTAAAATTACATAGCAGATATGGAAAAAGGATGCAACAAAATAAACCACATCAAGACCATCGTGACTGATGCAGGCACGTAAAGGCAGCATCTCTAGCAACTTACTTTTTCCCTAATGTATAAGAAAATAACTCCATCAATTAGGATCCTATCTAATTTTTAACGCATACTTTCATGATAATTACTATTATAAGTTTTATTCATGTGTGACTAGAGATGTTACCAAAATAAAGCGGAGGGATGAAAAACAATACTTTACTACAGTAGGAATTATTAGCATAGTAGTGAAAGGAACATTGATACAAGTTCCTTTCAGCACTCCAATTGTCTTCACACATGAATTGACAAGGAGATTGTACAAAAATAACTTCAACTGGTGGGAGGGAGTAAGAAAGAGTAGGATGGAAAAAAGCAATGAATTCAAGTGATGGCGAGAGAATAATCAAATACAACGGTAATATATAATTTTTGTATCTAACTCAAGATCACTAGTGCGAAAACATCTGAAATTGACAACCGCCAAATAGGAATGATGAAGAAAGAAAGGGACAAGTTATAGTAATACACACTACAACCCAAATGTCATATAAGTTTTGATAAGATATTGAATTATATTTGGCGTAGACCTTTCCATGCAGACTTAAAAGACAATCAAAGACCATAGAAATCTTCTGAGGTCAAAACAAACCACACAAACAGCAAGTAAAATCCTGCCCAGCATTGAGCAACCAACTCTTTCGAAGGCCCACGATCACAAAAAATAAATAAATAAAATAAAATAAACAAAAAAATAAAAAATAAAAAAATAAATCTATATAACTAGCATTTTACAAATGATTACAGACTATTAGTCCGTTACCATGAGGAAGAGTATCCATGACCAAAAAGTCTCCCAGAGCAAGCAGATACTCATCTTACCAGCCATTAAAACAACGGCTCCAAATCGCAAGGCAAGCGAAAAGAAAATCAAGTAAAATCCCACATTTAAATACCAAGATCAAGCCCTTGTCAACATGACATCATTACATTTAAAGTCCATATTTGGAGCTGCATGGAGAAGATTGTCCACTGACAAGACATGTATCTAAATAGCAGCAGATAAATCCCAACCCCAAATATGAAGACAAGGTCTGCCTAATTCAAACACTAACGTTGAAAATCACACCTTACACAAACACAAACCTGAAAAGAAGATATTTTATTTATAGGGCACTTGACAGTGTTTATATTAAATAGACCAGCAAAAGCCAGGTCCTATTTCCACTTTTCCAGTCCTCTATTTAGCTTCTCGAGTCCAAATGGTTCCTCAATTTCACTATGGCACCAAATAAAGCCATATTTTGTACTTGTAACAGCAGGACTCTATTCACAAATGTACATAAGCACAAAAGAGGGGGTTATTTTAGCAACATAAATACTAAAAATTAGCATCTACAATCCCAACAAAAAAATTTGGCTGCAATTCCAAAGTTACACATGAATCTGATTCTTTCAATTTTACATTCTTTAAATAATTGTCAATCAAATAAGATGTGTAAGAAAAGTTTCTCAATATTAGTTTTGAAAAATGTAAATTGCCCTAAGGTGATATGGGTCCCTACAATCAAGGCCCTAGCCTTATTGAGGCTGTAAGACACTTTGAAGTGCTCGCCGTAAGGAATAAAATCTTCTAGGCTTATTAAGGCGCTCAACCCCTCTCCCACCCGACATACTCCTTAATCTTAGGCGAACTTTTTAAAACTAAGTTCTCAACTGTAAACACTATCATTTGATAAAGACCAGCGGTCAACAAATGCAGCAATAAGAACCAACACTAGATTAGGAAATATCCTGTGAGAGCATCACTATGACGCATCCTCGTGAAACCCATCATAGTTGGAGATTTAAAAATATAGTTGGTAATCTACCTTAATGATAATGATGCTTTTCTACCCAATAGCTACGTCCAATAAGTGTTCACAAAAGTGTACTATTGGCCAACAAATTATAAATATTGCTTTAAAAGGTAAATCCCTAAACAGTTTAACTACTATGACGTCACCCCTATGAGACAGTAAGACCGCCTCATTCAAAAATTAATAATGCTAGTTATCTTTGCAAATGTTAGTAGAAAGCATATGTAGACCATTTATTTAATTAGAAGCTGAAACAACAATCAATTCACCACGTATAAAAAGAAAACAAATGTAAAAAAAAAATTAAGACAGAAGGAAATAGCTTGTGTGAAGACCTCAACACAGCATTTAAACACAAAGTGCATATCCATATAGAATTGCTAGCAAAGTCTACACCAACTTAAAGAAGCAATACTCTCAAAAAATCGAAATGTTCAAACAAACTAAAACATACATTCGACTGAAGTCAAAGGAATTCACCTGGATGTTTTGACAAGAAGAAATACAATGTTTTACGTACATACGAACAAAATCTGAAGGAAGGTCCACTACTGTAGTAAGACTGTTAACAACTTCCATTGAATGTAGACTCATATCCATATTGAGGAGAACTGTAAAATAGCTGCATTGAACCAATAAGTGAAACAAATTATATGAGGTCGAAGGAAGAATTGGGGGGGATCAAGAATGCAAAACTGAAGAAAGAAATTATAATAGCAAAGACAATAGCAAACTTTAGAAACACACTCTTTAATTTCTGGCGAGTTCATCAACTTGATAAGAACTTCAACTGCAACGTTAGGATTGTTCTCCACCAAATCCTGATAAAAAAAAATACAAGCTCACATTAACGTTAAGATAAAACAATTGCACAAAAAGCACAAAAAGTTTTTCATTCATCATATACCGGAAGCTTTCTTGGAGTCAATCCGCAGTGATAGACCAGCTTAGCATCATATGTCAACTCCACTAGAACTTGCTAATGGAAGGAACAAGAGAAATTAAGTCAAGGATCATAAAATCAAATTCCCAACTACTGAAGCAAACCAACTTATAAAACAAAACTCTGGGAATCACAATCGTTAAATGGCAGTCCTTCAGTGCTGCCTCAATCATAAATCATAATAACCAAATAAGAGCAAAAGTAACAAAAAATCAAAATAAAAGTGCATAAACTTAGAAGCTTAACAAATTAAAACACGTGGTAATTGAATACAGTAAAATTACACAATAAAATACCAAAACTCATTTTCCCCACGACGTTCTACCTAATCATCGTGACTTACTAAACTTTCTTACAACAGTAGAAACTGCATGATAGCTATAATAAAAGAAAAACAGAGGTGAAGAAAGCAACTAGGCAAAATAAAAAAACCAAGTAATTCGACCACTATTTTCAGCCATATTTCTTTAGAATATAGATAAATCTGTATTCAATACAATATTGATACCTTAATACATAACATTAAATTACAATTCATAATGACCATAGAACAATATGATAAATATAACCCTTTGCAAATACTTAGTAGTACAGAAAACAGAAAAAAAATTAATGCTAAACCTAAATTGTACAACATTCTATCACCATCATAACTCAGTTAGTCAAGCACCTCTTGTTGCTCCAGAGTAAGTGAATCTTTCAAAGCCTTTTCAATCAAATCTCTCACAGCAGCTCCTCTACTTGTATCCGCACACATGCCATAATCCCATAAAAGCTCATGATTATTGTCAGGGTTGAGCCAAACCAGCTGTAAAGGGCTTACACAGGTCAAGTCCAACACCATATAAAGGTACTCCCACAATTTGATAAACTGACAGAGTGTCTAACCTCCCCTTCTTGAAGAGGAAACCTTGGCGGAAGAGGCCTGATCCACTTAGGTTCTAGCCCCTCTAGAGACAGATTTGGTAAAAGCCCAGTTATTGTTTCGTCTCTATTACCAGATCCTATTTTGGGTTTGGCTCCAGGTTGGACATCAAATCTGATAAAAAAAATTTTTAAAAAAAACCCAACAGAGTATAGTGAGAAAAGATCTTCACTAAACCAAATATGAAGTTCAAGATATTGGAACTACAAGACAAAGCAAAACACTATACTCTTCAGAAGTTGCATCACATTGAGAAGGGACATCCGGATCCGGAATCGCATTTATAACAGAAGCATTCTTGAACAAGCAATTATACGGCTCTGAACAAACATTACAGAAAAATTGTTCTTGTAACTGTTCACGGGCTGGAAAAGTCTGAAGATCAAAAGGACCGACAGAAATTCTTGTCAACGAAAACAATCCATAAGCCTGTAAGTGACCCTGTAGAAATGTGCGAATATCAACTTACAATAGATGAAGGGTCAAAGCCTTTGATATAATCTGCCACGCATTGTTTAAAAACCTGCAACAACGAACTCAATCTGAAAATACATCTCTGCTGAGGAATTATCCAGATTCAAAGCACTAAACTGTTTTCACATTCATACTACAGATGATACCTGAGAACTAGAACAGAAACTCAAAACATTAAAACAAGAGGAGCAAGTATAAAATTGACACATAACCTCCTTGTTAATTCCACTTCCAGTTGAGCTTAACAGCTGAAGAATCAGTGCTCTCTCGTACTGAGAAGCTTTTTCATCAGATGCAGCCTGTGACATTCAATATACCACAGATGATAACACTTTCAGCACCATAACATTTAACATCAATTGTAGACACATCACTAACTCATGATATACAACAAATGTAAGAGTAAATATTCAACTAGGCAGTCATATCAAGAAGAGTCCAAACTAAAAGCCAACTAAAGTCCAAGACTCAAACCCAAAAACATTGAGCAGGCTACTTAAAGGAATAAAATTGGAATTTTAACAAGGTTATTTCAGCTATATAACACTTTTCAGCTAAATGATTTTTTATACCATATTACAATGCAATAAAAATCTCAATCTTAGCCCTCAATCTAATAATACATCTATCTGGAGAGGCTAAAGTCAAATAATGGGGCCACAAGAACTTCCAACATAAGTAACTATTAAAAACAAAATACTTAATATCCATGATAAATAAACCAAACCCAAAAGAAGATGGGATTGTGGGTCAAAGGTTTGTTACCTTATCAAGTTAGCATCTTTGCTTCAGTTATTTGTACAAATATGAATATGATAACTACAAGTTACAGGTCATGGTACAAAAATATAGTTTCAGTAGCAATTAGTGTCGGGGGAACATTACGGATGCGATTGTCACACACTTGGTGGCAAAACGAGGTCGCGGATATCGCAACATGTTTTTATTTTGATTTACTTTTGTGATAGTTTTGTTTAAAATGAACACCTTTGTGATAATCGATCATAATTATTAGCTTATAATTTGTTTAAAATTTTGACCTTTGTGATAATTAATCATAATCCATAGCTTATAATTGTACAATAAAGAGTAATTGTAAACGGTTTCATACATAATAATTTATTATTATATTAATTATTTATCAAATTACATAAATTTATTTTTTTCTCCTCTAATATTCTTATTTTCATTACTTAGAAAATATTCATAAAAATTAGGGATTTTAATTTCTATTTTAAATTAGTCTATTAAAGTTTTGGAAATAAGAGAATCAATAAGTGTATAACTAGTGATGGTCATGGGGCGGTTTATGTGTGGGTCAACCATGGCCGAACTAGTCAAGAACCGTCTAGAACTGGACCGCCAAGAGTCAATTGAACCATGGGCCATCACATTCTCATCTCCTACTATTCTCTAATTATTCTCTTCAATTAAGCAACTATTCTCTTAATTACCTAATTAGTCTCTTTAACCGTCAAATATCATAATTATATCTTCCTTCTTGAAAAAAGCTACTAACAAAGTTAGTAAGGTGGCAAAATCAATTGGAGGATAAGCTCAAAAGAAAGGCAACTTATACTGCAACAAATTCAACAACACCGTCGCTTAGTAACTATAAGAAAAATTACCTAAAAGGATACAAGCAAAATTTAGATGAATTTTAAATAAATTGGAACAAGCACTTGAAATGAAGGTGAAGAAGAGAAGCCATCAACCCCTATTAGGGTAATTTGATTTCGACAATTATCAACGAGATCACAACAACAAGGTCGTGCAAGACGTGTCAATTTCCAAAATATTGATTAGCCAATTATAGTTTAAATTTTGGATATGACTTTATGTTTTTGTTCAAAAGAAAAAGATGAGCAAGATGACCTGTTCCGACCATGTCCTACAAGGTGTTAAAAGTCGTTTCATATATGTGGATCTACTTTTCGAAAACTAAATCCGACAATCCAAGAGTTCACCAACGCATTTGTCAATTATGCGATGATCAAGGAGTAAAACCTTTAGTACCATACACTTTCACCCTATGTTACCTGCGATACAATACGGTTTGGGACATGGTACAAGATCGGGAATGCGGGATGTCACTTAGACTGACTTCGGATAGACAGGAACGATAATTAAACTTATATTTAATTCTAAGAAAAGTTAGAAAAATAAAACAGAAAAGATAAGAAATTAACAGAATAAAAGAAAAATAAAAACGAAAAAGGAAATAAAAGAAACAAACCAATACATTAAGCCACATGAGAAGAAGCTGGGCAAGAAATAGTAATTTGAAACATACTAAGAGATATGGGCTAAAGCCCAATACTTTAATATATTTTAAAAGAAAAAGGAACAATTCACATTTTCTAAAGGTATGCTTTTCTTTTTCTTTTATCTCTCTTCTTCTTTTCAGATGCTTCTTATATTTATCTTCTTTTCAATCTTATTTCATCTTCTCTCAGTTATCTTTTATTTTTTCTTTTCGTTTAGTAGGTCATATACCTAATTTTCATGGAGAGATGAAAAAATTATGGGTCAGAGCAGTTGGTTCGCAACCCAAGGCGACTCGGTATGCTGTCGTTCCGCGTTTCGGGTATACCGTTCCTGATCGGAAAACGGCCTTTCATCCCGCAATCCGGGTAACATAGCTTTCACCGAAGGTAAATGATTAGTATTTTTACAAATAAAACTACCATTATTTTATAAATTACAAATATACTAGAGTATACTCCCTACTATTTACCTAAAGTGTCTCATTTAACTTTTCACCATTTTTTAGGTTGTCAAATAGGACCACTTGCGAAAGAGAAAGAGTATAATATTTTAAATTTTAATACGAGTATAGTGGGGTTAATAAGTGTAAAGGTGTGAAAAAGTTAAGTTTAGTAAGGGTAAATTGGTAAAGTTAACATACCCAAAATAGAAATGAGACATTTAGGGTGACTTGACCCAATAAGGAAATAAGACACTTCGGATAAATAGGAGGAAATATTTGTGTATGTGTTATGTGCTGGTACGGGAATTCTCACCAAATATTTGACAAGAAATCATGGAATAACAAAGGAGATTCATACAGCAAGTGCTAGCGCAACCGATAATGGAAGCCATCGAATACAACTAGGTGGGGGCGATGCAAATGTCTTGCACAAGTATGCCTTTTCATTATTATAACTATAACCAACTGATTGATGAATTTGTTAAATATGAAATGAGTGATGAGATGTGGTTTAGCCATGTTGAAAGCCAAAACTATAGTATTTTAATAGAAAAGCTTTATAACTCGACCTAATTTATAGTGGTGCCTAGAACACTTTTAAATACCGAACAATAAATTGTATGAACAAACACGTTTAGTGGTACCTAAAGAAGTTTCTATTTGCCATTTTGGGATGTTTCATTTGTTGTTCTCATAAAGAATATTTCTATTTATATCACAAATTTTGGACAAAAATAACCTTCTCCATGCTCATTTAAATATTTTAATAATGCTTATGGTCCCTACATATCTTCCACTAACTTTATTTTAACATTTTTATATTTCTTACCGTCCCCACATGTTTCCCACTAACTTTATAAAAAAAAAATATTAACTGTGGTCCCCATTTTCTCCACAAACTTTCATTTAATATTTTATTAATGTTTATGGTCCCACTTTTTCTCCATCAAATTTATTATTCACAAAGATTATATCCACTATCTTAAAAATTCTAATTTTCTTAATTCCCGTAAACATTGCTTGTGGGAACTTCATTAGGGAACGGAGGGAGTACTATGTGAGGTTTGATTCCATTGAAATACGTAGGTAGCTTGGTATTCCTTTAGGATAATAGGTTCAAGTCCTCTTTCTCCCCTTTTCTTTTGGTTGATTAATTGCCTTTGTTAATAATTATTAATTCAATTCATAATTATAGGAGTATTTGTTTTTTTTCTTTTTAGCAATTCTTTAAATTGACAAGAAACGAATTTGAATAATACTCAACAAAGGTATGTTATGTACATATTTCAATACTTACGAATGTGTGTATATTTAAATTTTTAAATAAAAAAAAATTGTTGAAACCTTGTGCAACCAATACAACCTTGCCCCGACCCATCTTGAACCACCCTTTAAACTGCATGGAACCGCCAAGGAAACACTTGGAACCAGAACCGAAATCTCTTCAACTTCTTCATACATGAATTAACAAATTGTCAAAGATGAAAGTTCAAGCAAGACTTCAATGGTGGAATTCAAGTCTTCTTCAACCTTCAAATGTGTTAAGCCATCTATGTTTAGTCATTTTTCTTCAACTTTTAGAATGTCCTTGGCAAATCAGAATACCACCATCGGCATCCCAAGTCGTGTTTCTATGCGAAAAATAAAAAAAATCAAAATTGATACGGTTTGAATGTTATATGAGCTTAAATCGGCCAAATCGGGTGTTTACAAAAGATTCATATGCATTCCCTTAAACGCAGTGCTAGTCAGCATCAACGGGAATGTGAAACGTGGAACAAACCTGTAGTAATTTTGCAACATTTGGGTTTACTAAATAGGTAATTGTGATAAGATTTTGCTTTTAGTTTTTATAAAAAATAGTAAGTTCATGAAGATAAATTTTAAAAATAGACAAAAAGAAGAAAACAATTTATTGGGGAAAGGTAAAAAAAAAAAAGATAAATGGGCAAGCAATAGAGAAATATTTCTTTCTCTCCATTAACACGTTGTTCTATGTCTTCTGTCACTTCACTATTTTCTCAATTAGAGCAAGTAAGCATTTTTTTTCTCTCTTTACTCTCTCATTCTTTATCATATTATAATCTCATAGAAAATCTAAAACATTCTATAACAGATCAACCTCGACCGTTACCAAAACTAGATAGAATGGATGGTTCGAGTCTGCCCACTAACTGACAAAAGTGTTTTTCCTTATTATTCAAATACTCCAAAGCTAACTAATTATTGCAAGGGTAGCTCTATATATAGCCTAAGCCCTAAAAGACAACTAAAAATAACAACTATTCTAATTACAAAATACAGACTGATTAATAGTGAAATGTCAATAATTCCCTTGAAACATTTGACCCAAGTCATCATATTAACTACCGCCTGAAGTTCCACCTTGCCATCAAGCTGGAAAAAATAACTTTGTGTGTCCAGTAGGTTGTTCTCAAATGTGAGCCATTCACTATTTTAAGATTGAAGGTTTTGAAGAGATGGGTTAAAGCGGTGTGTGGATTGAAAAGAAATGGATTGGAAATATTTTTAAATGGGATGAAAGTCTTTAAAATTCTTAGGCTTAAGATGTCTTGAGTTATTTTCCAAATGAAAATAAGAAATATCTTAGTACCCCAACACTTTTCAAGGTTCATGACATCTTTAGTGATGTCATCAATGGTTGCAAAAGTAAACCCTAGCTGAATTCTCTTTTCCTGCCTCCTATCCCTCTTCCCTCCTTCAATTTCAAAAACCTTATGAACGTCTGCCATGTTCTCCTCTTTCCTCTCGCCGGCATACCTCCTGAATTTCCGGCGATAATACCTTCCTCACCGGTCAACCACCATGGTGTCACGGTGAGCCGCCCAATTTTCCCTTTCTCCATTCCCTCGCCAGCGTTCCACCATCTATTTTTGGCGTCCCCAAAATCAAAATACCCTACAAAAACTACCACACCCCTGTTCTCTGCCTTCTCTCACCCGCCGGCAAACCTCCCTAGGTCCACCTCGCCGGTCGTCAGTCCAGATTCCGACGGTTCTTCAGATTCGGCCGCCATAGTTTCTCTTTGATCGAGTAAATCGTACTCGTTTTCCTCCATTCTTTTCAGTTGATCTTCATCATTTTCTCCATGGCCGTCCACCTCTCCGACCATAGCCTAGATTTTTCCGGCACCCTTTTGCCCAGCCAGATGCTTCCACCATCCCTCTTCTCTCTCAATGGTTTCTCCTTCGTAAAAACCACCACATAGTCGATGATGACTGAAACCAACAACAACCTAGAGTTCTGCCGTCGAACAAGAACCGAGCATTCTCTTTCTTCGAATCTATTTTACATGCTTGGATTTATTTTCATGATTCTTAGGATAGACCAACGTTGCCACTCCCTTTTCGCCTCTCCTGAATTTTTGCAACCACTTACACTGCCAACAACTCTTCGTCTAGCTACCTCTTCTCCATGCGAACACCCTTTACGTCGCGTCACCGTTTCTGCCTGTTCTTGGTCCCAGTGACTCCAACCCGGACCTCCCCTAGATCCACTATCATGAACATCAAAAATATGCTTCCTCTTGCATTTTCTTTTAGATACGTATCTCCACCCCTTTCTCAACACTTTCTTCTCTATTTTCCTTGTTTTATTTTTCCCATATTCCATCTGTCTTTCTTTTTCTAGCATTTTCTTTTCCCGTTCCTAATGTCTTCTATATTGCCTTTTTTCCCAAAGTCATTCTATTTTTCAATCTGTTTCTAACATTTTCTTTATGCTTATTCTCCATTATTTGCACTTTTATTCTTCATCTCTTCTTTAAACCCTGAATCTTCACCAATGGTGTTTTTTTCAATACATAGAACAGGTTCTTTGCAGTCTTGAAACATATTCTTGACAATTTCTTTCATATCTTCAAAGTCTTTCCATATGTGTTTGCGCATTGCTATACTTAACTGGTTATACTGCTTAAGTAACTTCAAATAGTCTTTCTTCCATATTACGCTGTCGTCGGCAAGTCTCCGATCACCAAGATCGTACCGCTTTGATACCATTGTAATAGATCGGCCAAGACTTGTAACCGCAATCAGATTAATAGTCGAGCAATTCGAGTTTGCCCAGACTCCTTTGTTATTTCTCTTATTCCAATATTCCCCAAAAGTTGATTCAACGTTACAAGGCTAGCTTGTTTATATAGCCTAAGCCCAACAACCAAAATACTAAAATACAACTATTGTAACTAAAAAAATCAAAAGACTAACTAATAGTAAAATGTCAATAATGCCCTTGGACCCTTTGACCCAATCCATAACATTTGTAACAGATCAGCCCTGACACATTACTGAAACTAGATAGAATGGACACTTCGAGTCTGCCACTAACTCCCAAAAGGACTTTTCCTTATTAGTCAAATATTCCAAAGCTAACTAATTATAACAAGGGTGGCTCTATGTATAGCCTAAGCCCCAAAAGACAACTAAAAATAACAACCATTATAATTACAAAATACAAAAACTAATAAATTGTGAAATGTCGATAATGCCCTTGAACCATTTGACCCTAGTCATCACACATTCTTTATCATAACACTAAGCCACAAAGACAAAGCAAAATGAAACAAGAGATACCAAAACCCTCACATTCTAAAGCATTCGATCTAATGAGCATCTTGTTATTTTTGATTATAGATTAAAAGAGAAAAAAGATGATGACCCTAGAAAATCAGAAAGAAAACGAAATCTAGAAGATATAAGACATAATCCAAATCAGACCAAACAAAAAATTTCGGTCTTGAAAATTTTCAGACCGAACCGGACCATCTAAGTCACCAGACCGGACCGGATCAAACCGTTCTACAACGGTCTGGTCTGTTTTGGTCTACGGTTTTTTTATATATTTTTCCCAAATGTGTTTATATAAATATTTCGCACCTATAATTACCAAATATAACGATTTGCAGTTAGTTGATTGCATTAACATTATTCATTTATATATTACTACATACATCTCAAAATATCAAGGTAGCAAGATATTTTTTTAAAAAAATAATAATTTTTGGTCATAATACGGTTTGCGACCTGGTTTGGTCTGAAAAATAAAAAATCGAAATCAAACCGTAAACCGTAATTGTTAAAAAAAAACATAGAAGATCATTTAGACAATAGAACAGACCAAATATTAAAATTACGACTTGGTCCAGTTTGGTTTGCGGTTTAGACCAAACTATGTTAACCCTACAAGAGGTGGATAATTTAAAAAAAAGAGGAAAGTTAAAAGAAAACCATGAAAGAAGGGAAAAACAAAAAAAAAAAAAAAAAAAAAAACAAAGAAAAAAAAACCAACCTAATGCAAGCACAGAGAGAAAAATCCACTAAGTTTTAGGATTCTAATTAAATCCTTGTTTCTTTCCCTATTCTCGATCTCTATTTGAAATCCTAAACAAATACTTATTTTTCCTATTCGTGCCAAGTCCATCGATAGTAATCTTGTTTTGTTTATTATTTGTGCTTTTACGATAGTTATTTATATTTCTTTGGTTTATGTTATTAGTGTCCCTTATTTCCATAAGCCTAAAGATTTGAAGTTTTTGATTTTGGATTATAATGAACTATAGTAAAATGGCTCATTAATCATGTGCAATTCTTATTTATATAAAGTTGTACATGATGTTTGCTACCAACAGACAATCGAAAATAAATTCTTTGTTATTGCTACCCTTAACAAGGGTAAGGTTGCGCACATTCGACCTTCTATAAGCAGGATACACTAGGTATGATAAAGATAATAAACCCTCTTAACCACTATACAAGTAAGACTTTTTATACTCATATACACATACTGCCTACCTCTGGAATTTCCTTCATTAAAGTTGAACCAATATTTTTTTCTCTCTTTTCTCTTCTCTTGTCTATTTTTGATTCGCGCCCAAACTAGTACAAATGTGGGAACGTAATTAAAATGTGTCGGCATCCCGCCATCCAAGATAATATGGTCTACTGAAAATAAGCCAATTTTCGTACTGATAATTGTCAGGTAGCATGGTAAAAGAAACAGGTGCACCAATTCACTAGAACACTCTCGATCCATGGTTTGTAGTGTTCCATCACAACTTGAATAAAAAGTCTGCCTACTTGGTACGGGAGCAAAAAGAATATTCTCTTTACAGCCAAACTAATACCAAAGAAAGTTGAAACCTAGATTAACTCTATTCAATAAAATATTAATAATAGTCATTATTTGAAGTAATCGTTTGAAGGAGGAAGAGTGCATGACCGTAAAAACCTAAAAGCTAAAACAAGGTAAATCTATACACAGACTTCAGTTTTAAGAATTTCAAATGCAAGTAATATACACAAGAAAATAAATTAAGAATCACCGTTTCAAAAAATACTAAATATGAAAAGCACATATACTCACATTGACCAAGAGTGAAACAAATGGATTATTTAATGGTTTTTGAGAAGAATATGCCTGATAAATAATACAAAATGCATATAGACGTTGATTTGGAAGAAGCATGACTTTGTCCTACAATAAAAAGAATACAGCAAGAGATGAGTAAGTGCAATTAATATGAGGCATACTCCAAGACAAACAATCCCAACACATTAAAAATTCCATAGGATAATGGATGACTACACAAGCAAGTATTGATCATATTATATTATACTCATAAAAATGCCATATAAAAAAGTCACGCAATGTGCCATATTGGTAAAAGTTCCATTCAACACTTGAGGGCTAAGACCCCCATATTGTTATAGAGATTAGCAAAGATAAACAAACAATCATCAATGGAAACCAAAAACAAGTTTCGTGTTAACCAACAGCATAATTCCAGCATAGACCAAGCGAAAGTTCACAGTGAGCAACAGTAGCAAGACTTTCAAAATCCCTACTCCTTCAATATTCCAAATAATAGGATCGGAATACATTCACTTCTTTCACCATCAATATAGTGAATATCCTTGCATGATGCCATCAAACCATATAGCACCAAAAATAAGGGCACAACAAAAACAAAAACAAAGAGATCCACAAGAATAAGAAGTTCAATTGGATGCAAAGTATAACAAGAAAAAATTAAGTTGAACTTCATGTTTTACACTATCCATGGAACCATCATTTAACACCGGCTAACCTAAATACAACACACTATCATCTCATGAACCTCAGAGATGAATCCCTCATGCAAGAGATTGAATTAGGGTCATGTGTAATCAAACTAAACATGACCTAAGCACAAGGATCCCCCATCATCACAATAAAAAGTTCAAGTACTCTGAACCAGTGCCTTGAGTAAAACATCTGAAACTTAGCCCAACACAGATGATCTTCAAAAATTATATCGAGATTCCAATCCATAATTTCATCCAATAATGATCAACATTAAAAGCAATTCATGCAATTCACATTCCATCAATTAATTCACATTCTAGCCGTATAATTAACTTAAACCGACAATAAACCAAATTACACTCAATAAACTCTAAAACAAGTATAAAAATCAGCAACAATAGTAAAAACCATCGAAGAACCAAAACCCTGAAAACGCATCGAAGAAAGAGAAAAAAATACCTCTAGAAGAGTGGCGAGCGCACTGCAAATTCTAAAATGAAGATACGAAGGGAATTTAGAGTTAAATTCCGACATAACTTCATTGAGAGAAGATTGATCTGAACTTAACAAAGAAAACAATGCCTTTGATTCTTCGATGCTGATCATCTTTCTGGTTCGATGGAAATTGGAGAAGAGAGAAATTAGGGCTTTATTGTATCGAAACGCTTTGAGATGAAAGTGGAGAGGTTAAAATTTGATCCAATCGGAGAAATTTAATTTGATTTAAATTGGAGAAAAAATTTATTTGACTCCGTGTCTGATTTAAAAACGAATTAGAGTTGAATTTCATAAAAAATTCGATACTTCAAATTGACTCTAACTTCAACTCTGACCTTATTTCAAATTTGATGTCGGCACTGAGTCAAATTCACAAAACTTTTGTTTTAATATCAGTTAACAATATAATATTCAAAACGTTAAATGCAATATTTTTGATTTCATAATTGAATATTAAAAAAAAGATCAGATGAATTATAGTATGTATTATAATGATTTTTGTTAATATTTGCAATGTTTCTCTTTTATTAACACCTATACTAAGATTATGAAAATGACTAAATATTCTACAAACACGATAATATGATTTTTTTTCCTTATTCTTGGTTGCGTTTTAGATGACGCTTTTCTTGAATTTTTTTGTTGTTATTTTTGGCTCTTAATATTGTTGTTTTTTTCACACCTAATCTAGATTTTGATTTTGGCTTTGTTTTCTTCATGGTCTTGCATTATTCCAAAAAAAGTGGTGATGGTAAACACTAAGCTACTGATATTGTTACGGTGCTGCTTCAACTTTAACTTTGCAATTGAATGAAACAAATGAGTGTGATTTGAAGCTTGTTTGGGACTTTACTAAGTTGTCATGGATGGCTTGAAGTTTAGATATTTGATGTACACATTATAAAAAAAAATTCTGCCATAATTGCTTATTTTGTCAAATAAAAAAATTATGCCAGAAAATTCTCCACAAAAATCATTAAAAACAGTAAACATAAATAAACTAAGTACGCGGTGTCCCGACCGGATTTATCTGGGTAGCCGAATACCAGGTACCCGGATAAATTTGTTTGGGACATGGGCCATTAAAATACGTATCCAGCTAACCGGCTATTCAGCTTTCCGGGTACCCAATTATAACACCCCTAGTAAGAATCGTATAATGACTAGTTGACTATCATTCTTATAATATATGAAACAAAACAAAAAAGTAATAGTAATAATAATGCTTCTCAAGATAAGTTTTCAAAAATTAAATTATTTCTCTTTTTTTTATAATTTTGATTTTCATTAGCAAACTTTTTCAAATATGATTATTAATATCATAATTTATTACGATATAGGAAAAATTGTCCTGAATAATCTAATTTATTGCCCATTATTTGTGAATAATCCCACTTTTTGAAAAATTTTAAATAATCCAACATTTGTCTTCATTTTGTTGAGAATGGAGTCTTGAAAAATAAATCGGTTATTCCAGGTTAGTACTAACCGTTTTATTCAGCTGGTCATCCTCCTCCTTCTTTATAAGTGTGTTTCCATATTCAATCTCAAAATTTTGGAGAGAGAAAAAAAACTTTCACATCTTTATTTATTGAAAATCTTAATATATTTAAAATGCTTGAACTCTAATTCATCTTCTTCTCGAAGAGTTGGTTAAATTTCCAGAAATTATGTGAAATGTAAGTATAATTTCGAAGCAAAGTTGCAAAGGGCGAAAAAAGGTTTGAAACAACCCAAGCCAGCGAAAACAGTATTATAGTATTGTCCACTAACACAGCGGAAGAACTACACAAGTTCAAAGCTAACACTTTAGGTAACTCTTCACAAAAATCACAACTTTTGCCAAAGCATCAAAACAATACGTAAAACAATATTTAAACATAATAGTAATCAATATGAAAACCGAGAATATTTGGTGATTGCCAGAAGTAGGCTTGGTCTAACATTCAAGTAAACAGGTGATCTTCATCACCTAAACGGCTCTTGCAAGAAATAAAAAGGGATCGGTGGCTCGAGGCTGATCCTAAAAGCAACCTGGAATCAAGCTCTATGGTTTTCCACACAAAACCAGATACATAGTATCCGTTGTCTAATTCCCAAAACGACAAATATTTATAATGTCTAATACTTTATACAAAACTTTAAGTAAAACATGTTTTTGTAATCTCTCTAAATACAATGTTAACATACTTTATTTTATCAAATATAATTTTCATAACATGGTTACTTTTATTTAAATCATTTTACAAAACTAATAATATTATTATATAAACAAAACAATCAATAATTATTTAGAATATCAATCGACTCATCGTGAACAACACATGTAAGAGCTTGAGTTACCATCAATGGAGTTTGACCTATTTTTAAACCAATCTTAAATTCCAATACCCAATTTAATTCAAACCCAAATAATATCAACTAACCGGATAAGAACCCATGACTTAACAATACCAATCAATAAAACTCATAATGAATAATAACTATAAACACATGATAAAATGAATACTCAATTAATGTCCAAACTTGAATAATTCCTAAATCAGTCTTTCGCCACTGAAACAATATAAGTACTTCTGCACCTATAACCTTTCTTAATTTCATGAACTTATAATTAACCTCTAAATCATAACTTATGAATTCCATAACCCATTCCTGAATCAATTTTAAATGCAAAACTTATAACACTTTCTTTTATTAAATCCATATCCAAGAATTCGTCACTAAAATGAAGTAATCACACCTATTATAGGTTTAAAGATCAATCCCGAGTCAATACTAAAGTTTACACATCCATCCAAGCAATACCCAAGCTTAGTAACAACATTGACCTCTTTTAACCACTTTTATGAAGACACACTCTCACTCAAAAGCTTATAGATAAAATTCTAATAAATATTTTTGAGTAATTCAAGTTTGATGATAAACTAGACTTCTATACAGTCGTAAGGAATATAAATTTGCCTACATTTGAGTCCGGACGAAGAAAAAATCACATTTCTACTCGTTTTTGTCCTGTTTTTGCGGAATTAGAAGCTTAAACTTAAATGCGCAAACTTAGAAAGAGAACACAATTTTTACGTGGAAACCTTCTAGGCCTAAATAGAAGGAAAAACAACCCCCGGGATTTCAAATTGTCTACTATATTTTAGGCAATTCGTTACAATTACATAAAACAAATAAACAAAACTAGGTCAACTTTTCTTTCTCTTTCTTTTTCTCTTTCTCTTTCTCTTGTTTCACACGAAGCTTTTCTCTTCTCCCCTAGACTTCCCTAAGTCTAATTACAACAATTCTCTCAAAAACCCTTTTACAAAGGCCAAAAACCTAAGGATAAAATTAATGAGTTGCACTAGAAATATTATTAAGTAGATTGGCAATTTTTAAGCAAAGAATATTTCATGATATTTTTTCTCAATACTCACGCATAAAAACAACCGGTCAAAACAACTCCCTTTTATATAGGAGTTCATGTAGCTTTGTGAGAAAAAAAATAACTACCCACTACATCCTTAATCCTTAATTAAGGAAGAGTAAGTGGAACTTGTGCTGCAAGAAATAAAGCTATGGTTTTAATTTCTAAATTAGGCAAGTTAGTTTTTTTTAATTAAAGCCAATAATTCAAGCCTATTTATGTGGAGAAAAATTAGGAGAAGTTATCTCCACCTTTTTTGAAAAAGTGCCGGAAAGTAGTTATAAAATCCTTATGCCAACTAACTTATCAAATTAATGATGCAACAAATTAATCTCACCCATAGATCAACTAAAAAATCAGAAAACTATATTCTATAGATTTCAGCTGACGTTGATTCTTCCAGACTTGAGTCTTGGGAACAAGGCACTGTCTCCACTCATCGACAAGTATCGTCAGATTATCAACTTAGGAACAGTAAATCTCATGTCTACATTTGACTTCCTACAATGATCTTCTTTACCTAACTTCCTTAGATATTTTTGACATGTACATACTTTATGCGAGAAAGTGCCAAAAAAGCTTAAAAAACCTTAAAAACCCCTATCCCCTTTAGAACGATATTGGCACGCAATATATCAAAATGCTCATTCAAAAAAGGATAGACTTCTGGAATATGATGCAACACATACAAGTGTGCTTGTAGAAGACTGTCTCGAGAAGGTGTGATAGAGAGGTGGGAAGTACAATAGGCTTTGTCATGGTCATATACTCGGCTATGAAGTTACTAAAATCATCGCTCATAGTGCCTTGAGCCATACTTCTCTCGGGTTGTGTTGGATTCCTCACTTTGTTTTGTAAAAAAGCCATGTGTCTTTCAAAAGGATAACACCATCTTAAAAAAACTGGACTCAAAAGCTTGATTTCACAAAAGAGATGGACAATAAGATAAACCATTATGTCAAAAAAAAGGTGGAAAATACATCTCAAATTTGCATAAAGTTACAATCACGTCGACTTGAAGAGCATCAAGCTTAAAGGGATCAAGAACTTTACTAAAAATTGTGTTGAAGAATGAACATAGCTCGGTAATAGCATATCTCACATGTTTTGGTAGTATTCCACAAATTGCAATTGGTAAGAACACTTGCATCAATACATGGCAATCGTGAGATTTCATGCTTCCCAAGTTCAACTCACCATTTAAGGTCACAAATCTCTTCATGTTGGATGAGTACCCAGACGGAACCTTAATGCCATACAAAGACTCACAAAATGCCCATTTTTCTTCCTTGGACAATGTGTAGCAAGTTGGAGGCAAATAATTTTTTTCATTACTCATCTTATTCTTACTGCCCTTTCCCTTATTACTGCTACCAACTTCATCAGCTCTATTTCTTTTCTTACTTACCTTAACCTGTGGCCACAACTCCGGACGAATACCCTTACATTCAAAGTAATCTCGTACGGCCTTAACATCCTTTGTCTTACCCGGATTGTTCATGAGCGTCTGGAGTAAGGCATGCATACATTTTTCTCTATATGCATAACGTCAAGACAATGCCTAACCTGTAGATCTCTCCAATATGGAGGCTTCTAAATTATTGATTCTTTTTTCCATAGTCGGTCTTCATCCCCTTTCACTTGCCCTGTTTTACCAAATACAGTTTCAACTCTCTTAACCTGTTCGTAAACCTCATAATCGGTCAACGGTCGACGAGCTACACGGTCCTGAATCTGCCCGTTGAACATCTTTTTCTTCTTACGATATTGGTGATCTCGTGGGAGGAACTTTCAATGGTGCATGAATACATGTTTGCACTTATGAATCCACGTGGATTCTATGTCATCGATATATATTGGGCATGCTTTCTTCCCTTTGTGCTTATACCCTGATAAGTTTCCATATGCTGGAAAATCATTAACGGTGCATAAAAGCATTGCACGCAAGGTGAACTCCTCATTAGCATGTGCATCAAACACGGAAACGCCTTCATCCCACATCTTTTTCAAATTGTAACCCCCAAATTCAGGGGTGTTACACAAATCTTCAACAAGACGTGCAAGATATACATATATGTCATTACCAAGTTGTTTAGGACCCGAGATAAGAAGCGAAAGCATAATGTACTTACGCTTCATACACAACCAAGGTGGCAAATTATAGATCACTAACAGTACCGGGCAAGTACTATGTTGAGAACTAAGATCGCCGAATGGGTTCATTCCATCCGTACACAGTTCGAGTCTTAAATTACGAACTTCATCCCCAAATGTTTTATGCAACCTATCAATACTCTTCCACTCCGGAGAATCAGATATACAACTACATACATAATAATTATTTTATTATAATAATTAAAAAACTAATAATATACAACTATATACATAAATAAATTATTCACATTCAAATATACAACTACGTACATAAGTAAATTATTAAGCACTATATTAATTTATTCCAAAACTAAAATCATTTAGAATAATTAACATTGTATACTTCATACTTCATATTCTAATTCTATATAACCAAACATATTCTAATTCTATACTTCATACTTCAATATTAAGCACTACATTGTAAATAAAATCATATTCAAAATATATGTATTCTAATTCTAATAATTAAAGACATAAGTATAACAAAAAAACCACATTTTTAACAAAATACACAAATAATTAACAACTTAATAACATAAACTTGAAAAATGTAAAATTCACAAATAATTGATATCTTTAGCACTAAATTACTAAATTACAAGTAAAAAAATAAAATTATAAACTTAAAAAGTATCAACATAAGTAGAAATTACATTGACTTCATGGGTTATGTAATATAATCTACAATGAAAAAAAAAACAAAACTAGTATAAAACAATTAGCCCTAATTTTCGTGTATTTTGAACTTGCAAAAACTTAAAGGTTTAAGAAATAAGATGAGAAATTATACCTTAATTTCGTGGGAGAATTTTCGTGGGTTTTGAAGATGAGCTTGAACAAGACAAAAATGGGAGAATTTCGTGGTTTTGAGAATATGATGAACAAGACAACTTGAAGAAGAGGAAGATGATAAAGTTCGTGGGTTTGGGAAGATGAAGATGTAACAACAACTGAAAGTTTGAAGATTCGAAGAGTAAAAAATTCGAAGGAAGATGAATCAGTAGCTGAAAGTTTGTAGATGAACGTTATGTTGTGCAGTCGTATGTAGGAAGCTTAATGCGAAAAAAATATAACAATAGGCATGCAAGTGTATGAGGCGGGTTTTCTTAAATTTTTTTAATAAGGTATATGCTGCGGTTTTATTAAGAACCGTAGCCTTTAAGTGGTTGGACTTTGAAAAAAATGAAAGAGTAAAGCACATATGCTGCGGTTCTAAAAAATTGCAGCCTTTAATGGGGTTATTTGCTGCGATTCTAATAAAACCGTAGCCTTTATTTGTAACCGCCTCGAATTATGAAGGCAAAACACTAACTGGAATTTAGTATTAATCAAGCGGAAGCTTACTGTTGCCAACACAATTAAGGGGTTACTTAAAGGTTAAACCAATATCCAAGCAATATAACAGAAGTCTTAACTGTCCAAAATATAGGAAAATTACAACCAAATCGAAATAAGTCCAAAGTTCAAATTACATCCTTAAATTGATCTAAATCTAAACTAATAGTCTCTCAAATACAATAAAGAGATCTAAACAAAAGGGGAGTCATACTCCAACTCGGGTTCAACTTCCGCTCGCATATCCATTCTCCGTCGAGGTGCCATAGGGGTTTACTCTAAAAAAAACCATTGGAAAAACATACAAAGCATAGTATCAGCAAAAAGGCTGTGTACAAACACACTGGTGTCCGTCAAACAAGTTATTAAAATCTTTGTTTTTTTTTTGAGTAAATTCATTTTGAAATATGCTTTTTCATTTGATAAATCATATTATGATTTAAATCCAGTTCAATAGCTCTATAGTAATTTCAAATTCTCATTTTTCATCATAAATCATAAAATCTCAATAGATCCAAATTAATTTCAAACTCATATCATAAGTTTACATGGGTACTCTGTGAGTCATCCTGTGACTCGTTTGGTAGTCAGTCTACCGTCCGTGACATGTCCGGCAAGTGTAACACAATGGTATTGTGAACAATACGCGCTCAGCATTGGTGAGCCGTTTAATCATGCACACAACATTTGCTGTGGCATATGTACCCGCCATTTAGGTTAAAACATTTTTTTGTACATAATATATATCTTGTAATTTTAATAGCATTTGAAAGTCAAAAATATTAACTTTTTCCATATGATAAACATCTTTTATTTGCACATAGCAAAACATACTTTATTTGCGACTTAGCAAAATCAAATCATAATATTTCCCACATGGGTAAAACATGCTTAGCATAATCATATCATTAAACATAACCTTTGTATTATATTGGGGCATCACTAGCATGTATAGAATTGCATCGTAACAAAAAGTAATTAAAGTTCAATACGATTTTTTAAAGGAAACCACTAAAATGTTTCGTTTCAATCCTTCTTAAAGTAAATATAACTTAAAAGGGTTTTGAAATTCATTCAAAACAACTAGAATATGATTCATAAGTCTATAAACTCATTACGACAGAAGATTTCATAAAACACTATTTTCTTAAATACGAGATAGTTTTGCCGGTAATAATATCGATAATTGATTTACAAAACACATATTAATTCTCCAACAAGGCCCAAATTAATCAAGTCATTATAATACCTTATTTAAAATAAATTTAAGGTTGTCCCATCAGATTATAATTTGTTATGCAAATTTATAACAATCTTACAATTATTTTCGACAATTTGGATATTTAACGTTATTTAAATGGTGTCTTAAATCCGTAAAATTTATAAACCATCTAATTTAAACTTAATTTATACTATTAGGCAATAGGTTATTAATATAATTATAGATTTTTTTATATAGGTCTATTTTTACCCAAATTTAATTAACAATATTACACTTTTTAATAAATAAATATTTTTTATTAATTTGATAAATTAGTAAATAATTAATAATGTATTTTATAAAATTATACCAAAGTTCCAGAAGTCATATAACATGTTTATTAGGCTATTTGAACTTATAAAACTCATGTATGATGTTTTATTATTTTGTATAGACATTTTATCGATAAATAGAATAAAATAGGTTTAAAATTATTTGAGTCCGAATAAAATATTATAAAAATTATATGATATTTCAGAAGCCATTTTAAGGGGTATAAAATTTTAAATAACCATTAAAAATCATGTGGGGTATTTTTAATAATTAATATTGTTATTTTATTGATAAACCGAATAAAATTTATTTAAGCCCATATATGGTCACGAAAATCCATATAAGTTTTTGAACATGTATCTACTATTTAATTAAGGGTCTCATAAAATTTTCATGTCCAAAAGACGTCATTTAATATTTATTTTATATTTTATCGTTTTCAAACTTACCGATTATTAATAACCGAGTAAAAATTATTAAGGTCCTTAAATGTCAACGAAACCTTTCCAAAATTTTACCAATTTTACCTACTGTCCATATGAGTATGTGATAAAAATGTCAAGTCCATATGTCTTTGTTTGGTAATTATTTTATATTTTACCATTTTACAATTTACCGTTAAACAATTTAACGATTATTCAAAAGTAATAAAAAAATTCCAAACTAAATATATTCTGGCTAAATCTTGTTGGAGTTATTATAATATGTTTTTATCAATTATTTTTGATGATGAAGAGTTCATCTAATACCATGTTTTGTAATAAGAGTATTTAACACCTTAAAATCCATTAAAATATCAATTTAACGAATAATCTCAACAAAAAGTATCCAAGAAATTTTCTTAACATATAGCTACTGGAAATTTCTTTTAAAATGAATTTCAAATATTTTCAAATTCATATAATCATTTCCATCACAATAACTTTCACAAAGTAGTGTTAAACATGCCTTTAAACATACAATAATTTATAAAATAAACATGCATGATGTCCACAATAATAATACATGTAATAAATTATTTCATACTCAAATTTATCATTTTGACATCATTTTTCAAGATTTAAGAACTTCTCTTTGGGAATTTTATTTTTTTTTTTAAAAAAAGTTTATACACAAACTTTCCCAACTTGTTCTTAAATTCTTTAAAAATCACTCCATGTGACATACCTCAACTCCAAGCCTATATAATTATTCTGTAAGCTCCGAAGCGTTCTTAGAAGCGGTTCTAACTTCGGGTCCTTGCCCTTCAAGTCTCAACTCCAACTCTTCAACTAAACATATTGCATTCATCCAAAAATCAATAATAATTTTGGATTTCTAACATGCACTTAACTTTTCCAAGTTAGAGTTGTTAGACTAATACTTGTGATGATTTTAATATATTTGGAGTATACTTATTATGTTGAGCAACATACTTAGTTAAGTCCCACAATTTTATTTGAATCCTTTAAGTAACAAAATTTATATGTTTGTGGAAATACATCATCTTACTTTCTATTATGGCCGATTTTTATAGATTTATAAGTGATGATTTTCTTAGTTTAGAGATAAAATAATCATTTTATAATGATCTTAGTTTATAAAAAGATTCATGTAAAAAAATATGTTTTACATGAACAAGTTTTAACAAAAACTAGTGGAATAAAGAAATAAACATAACTTACTCTATACTTGGTGGATTTCTTCAAGTTTGGTGTCTATGAAAAGCTCTTAAGATGAAGATTATTGTTATGGGAGATTTGATTTTATAAACATAAATTTTCAGAAGTTTTAGATGGGTTTTTGAAGAAAATTTGATGAGAAAAGAAAGTGTTTTAGTTATTGAAAGTTTGAAGGATTCTAGTGTTTGTTCATGGATGAACTTGGGAGCAATGTGTTGGGGTTTATGGCTGAATAATTATTCATAAAATAGAGTGTTTTTGCTTCAAATATTTGACTCTTGCATGCTTGTAATGATGCACAAGCTTTGGGTAGAACAAAAGGGGTTCTTGGGTAGAATTTTTAGTTTGTGTATGTAAGTATACAAATGGCTATAAGGGGGAGTAGGACAGCTTTAGCATGGCTGTTTGGGGTTGTTTTTTGGTGATTTTTGTCCATCATTTGATCTATTATAGTGTAGGAAAGGTTTATCTAAGATAGTTTAAGGTTTGGGTAAAAATTGTTGTACATGTAACAAGTTATGTAACTTGTACTTCATGTTTAAAAATCACTTGTATATGTGTGAAATATTTAATTTACTCCCATCATGGTTACATAATATGCTTGGGTAATAATAAAAAAAAAATTTCGAACTGTTATGGGTAGTTGCTCAACTTTAAGTTTTACCTCCAAAGTTTACGTTACTTGTTACGATTCGTAATCACGTTACGAATTAACAAGTTTCTAATCATTGTAGAGATTTTTCAAATTACTATCATCACTAATTAAATTATAATTAGTAACGAACAAATATATAAGAATAATTAGGCGCTAAAAACGACTAATGAAATCTCCTAATAATACGACTGCTTCATTATTATTTTTTTTCCCTCTTTTTTTTTATCTATTTTATGTTGCGTGTGTACTCAAGAGATTAATTTGTTGATTCACTTAACTAAAACTGTGAACAAAAGTGGATGATGAAAAGTTAGTGGGTAGGTTCATAGAATAAGAAGTTTGTAACAATTTTTCGAAACAGTTTACTTGGTGATGATCCGACTACCTATATTAAATATTTTACGTTAACCCACTTAAGACATGAATATTTGTGCTAGCCGTTTTTCAAAATATAATGGTGCTGGGACTTTTGAAAATAAAAATGAAAATAAGAATAAAAATGTGTCCTCGTTTTTCTTATTTATTTATTATTTTTTAATTAATTTTTTTATTTTAATTTTAATATGAGGACTATAACACACAAAACAAACAAATGCTGCTTTGGTTTAATCAATTTAACCATGCATTCAAGAAAGAATCCATAGCATATACTTTAAATAACTGCATACCTTAACCTTTCAATGATTAATATCTCAATCAGGATTTTTGTGGATGATACAACCCTTCCAATTTTTATTTTGCTTTTAGGGGAATGCTTGTCATAAACTTTAGTGGAGCTTGAATGCTTGATCATTCCAAGTTCCAGCCTCATCTTTTCATGTTGTTCCCTTGGAAGAGGTTTAGTCATTATATCAGCTATTTGCTCATTAGTATTGACATGTTTAACTGACATCTTTTTATTTTCCACGTTATCCTTAAGAAAATGATGTCTTATATGTCTATGTTTAACCCTAGAATGATGCACGAAATCTTTAGATATGCATATGGCACTAATAATAGGAACACAATTAAATTTAATACCAAAGTCTCTTAGCTGGTGTTTGATCCAAAGCATTTGATCTACTAGCGGTTTGAACACAATACCAATACTAAACGCAATATTGGGTCTACTAGCGATTAGATATAATAAAGATCGGATCATACCTCTATACATAGTTTGATCAACATTAATACCATTTGTATCTTCATCTAATCTAACATTTGTAGCCATCGGAGTGTGATTTGTTTTAGCATTATCTAAACCATATTTCTTAAGAAGTTCTTTTATATATTTTTGTTGATGAATAAAAATTCCATTAGCGTTTTTTTAATTTGCAAACCAAGGAAGAAATTTAATTCTCCCATCGTACTCATTTCAAATTCAACACTCATAAGATTAGCAAATTCTTTATACAACAATTCATTGGTGGCACCAAAAATAATATCATCAACATAAATTTGCACAACCAAAATATCAAAATCTCTATTTTTGAAATACAAGGTTTTATCAATTTTACCTCTAACAAAATCCATTTCAATCAAAAACTTTGATAATCTTTCATACAATTCCTAGGAGCTTGTTTTAGTCCATGAAGAACTTTATCAAGCTTATAGTCATGATCAGAAAAAGAAGGATTTTCAAAGTCAGGGGGTTGTTACACAAAGACTTCATCAAGAAAACCATTCAAGAAAGCACATTTCACATCCATTTGATATAACTTGAAATTCATAAAAGCAGCAAAAGAAATTTGAATCCTAATAGCTTCTGACCTGGTTACTGGAGCAAATGTCTTATTATAGTCGATCCCTTCTTGTTGATTGTACCCTTTAACCACAAGCTTCGCTTTATTTTTAACTATGATTCCATGTTCATCAAATTTGTTTCTAAATACCCATTTTAGCCCAATTATCTTTTTGTGTTTTGGTTTCGGTTCTAGATGCCATACTTTATTCCTTTCAAATTCAGCAAAATCATTTTGCATGGCAACAACCCATTCGAAATCTCTTAAGGCTTCTTTGTGATTTTTGGGTTCGAATGTTTAAAGAAACGCAAAGTGTGCATAGAAATTTCTCATTTGGGATCTAGTTTGTATGCCCTTATTTAAATCCCTAATGATGAAGTCAAGTGGATGTGATTTTTGATGTTTCCACAATTTGAGCACAAATTCTCTTGTAGGAACAGTTGTGGAAACAGGGTCACTAACTTGATTGACATTCTGCTCAGGTTCAACCTAATCATTTTGTTCGTTTCCGGGAACAGCTGGATTGGGAACACCTTACTGGTCTTCATTTACCAGTTGTTCTTCTACCAGGTCAGGTTCTTCTGATTCATCTTGAATCAATTTTTCTCCAATTGCTCTTTGATCTTGCTCTTTAGGTACATCTTCATTATCTTCCAAATTTACAAGACCTATTTTAAAATTACTTGTTTCCTATTCACTAGTCTTAAAGTTAGTTTCATCAAAAATAATGTGAACAAATTCTTCTACTGTAACACCCTCAAAATAGGTCGAACTTTTGAAAACACCTTTTATGAAAAACATGAGCCAAAACCTACTCATGGGAGTGTTACTGCCACATCTATTTCTAATAAAATAAATGTAAGGCTTAACGACTAAGAAATAACTTAATAATTTTAAATCCAACAGAGGTTCTTACAACATAGGAAAAGACTGAACGCAATCTATGTCCATACAAAATTTAAACAACTTAAGGTAAAATTTAAACTGAAATACGACTCTATGTTTTTAAGTGATCCTCACTCCACGATTCCCACGCAATTAATAACCTGCAACATAAGAATGCAAGAAAAACAAGGGAAAAACTCCCAAAATCAGGAAATTGAGTAATTCCAACTCCATCCCGTAAAACGATTAAGTTTGAAAATGATTTAAGAAAATAAAATATAATCAAATTGAAAATAAGTTTAGAAAATAATATATAGCTGAGTTTAAAAGAAAAACAAATTGAGAAAACAATATATATAACATCACATAAACCAATTTATTAATTTGATACTTAATAACGGCAACCACATAATCAATTTTTAATTTGAGGGAACGAGAATGCCAGTAGGCCGAGGCTTTACCCCTATACCTACTTCATCAAGAGGTCGTCACCCCAAATAATTCAAGGCCAGCAGAGTAGTCTCAAGGAACCCTAGTGTGCACACCCCTTCTACTTGGATCACAACAAATAGAAGGAAGACCAAACATCGTATCAAGTATCAGAAATAATAATACATGTCGGCAGCTATACTCACCAAACAGGACAACCTGTTCATCACCCTTATTTTTGGATCACAACAAATATAAGAGTTTCATTTCCCTCGTGTTACACTTTACATGATTTAATATATTTTAATAATTAGTCGCGTGCACACAAACATATAATCAAACATAAATTATACATTTTATTTTATGATCATAAATTTTCCCAACAATAATATATCTCAAGAATATTCAATTGCAATAATACGTTTTCTTGACTGAATTTTAAGCAAATGGGAGATGAAGGAAGTAGTTTGTAGGAGAAAAAGGAAGAGTGAGTAATAATGTAAATGAATTAAGGGTAATTGGTTTAATTTATAGTAGGTAAGTGAGGTTAGTTATAAGATTTAGAGGGAGAAGTGGAACGTTATTTGTTAATGGAGAGTTATTTTTATTTTTTTATTTTTAAATTTCTGAATTTTTTTATAGAATTATTATTACTATATTATTTATTATTATTGTTATTATTATTATTATTATTATTATTATTATTATTATTATTATTATTATTATTATTATTATTATTATTATTTTTAAAAATACGGATGTTACATACACTTCCCCTTAAAACAAAAGTTCGTCCTCGAACTTAGAGTTAACTAATGAAGTTTTAAAAGAAAATTGGACGGTTTGATAGACTCGCATCACCCCCCTGTTTTAAAAAGTTTCGTCCTCGAAACTCAACGTACCTGTTCGAAAAGTTTGGAGTATTGCTTTCTCATGTCAACTTCGGTTTCCCATGTGGCATCTTTGGTTTGTTGGTTCATCCATAATATCTTGACCAACTTAATTTCCTTGTTCCGGGTACATCTTGTTTTGGTATCAAGGATTTCTATTGGTTTTTCTTCAAAGGTAAGGGTTTCATCAAGTTCAATGGTTTTGGACATATTTTCTGAGTTGGGATACATGGAAGACATTGTGGACTTTGGCTAGGTTCATAGGTAAGGCTAATCTATAGGGTACTTCCCCGATTCGTTCCAATACTTCATAAGGACCTATAAAACGAGGACTCAATTTACCCTTCCTACCAAATCTCATGACACCCTTGGTTGGTGACACTTTGAGCAAAACTTTTTCATCTACTTTAAACTCTAATGCTCTCCTCCTTTTTTCTGCATACGACTTCTGACGATCTTGCACGCCCCTCATACGTTCTTGGATCATATTTACCTTCTTTGTAGTCTCCTCAATCATGTTTGGTCCCAATCCCATCGACTCATTAACATCATTCCAACATATAGGACTCCTACACTTTCTCCCATATAGGGCTTCGTAAGGTGCCATTCCTATGCTAGAATGAAAACTATTATTGTAAGAAAACTCTACATACATCAAATTATTCTCCCATGATCCACCAAAATCCATAACGCATGCTCTTAACAGATCCTCAAGAGTCTGAATCGTTCTCTCTGTTTGACCGTCTGTTGCTGGATGAAATGCAGTACTAAACTTTAGTATCGTGCCCACTGCTTCTTGTAGCATCTTCCAAAATTTGGACAGACTTCTCGAATCTCTATCTGATACAATGTCCTTAGGCACACCATGCAATCTCACTACCTCCTGAAAATACGCGTCTGCCATTCGTTGCATTGTCCAAGTATTCTTCATAGCTATAAACCTTGCTGTCTTTGTTAATCGATCCACTATCACCCATATGGCATTCTTCTCTGTTTTCGTCTTTGGCAATCCTACTACAAAGTCCGTCGAAATCGACTCCCATTTCCATCCAGGTACTTCTAATGGTTGCAATTTCCCCCCCCGGCTTCATATGTTGAATTTTCACCTTTTGACACGTTAAACACTTCGCCACAAAGCCTGCAACTTCACGCTTCATGTTGGGCCACCAAAAGTTCTTCTTAAGATCCTTGTACATCTTATCACCCCCAGGATGCATTGAGTATGGGGAATTATGGGCTTTAGTCATGATCTTAGTCTTAAGCTCCTTGTCATGCGGTATGCACCATCTTCCTTTATACTTCATTACGCCATTTTCATCACTTTCAAACACAGGTACTTGACCATCCTCCTTCAACTTCTTTTTTTTAGTTAACCAGTTATCCGTAACTTGCTTCACTTTAATTTCCTCAAAAATATCGAATTCAATCATCATTCCATTCAATTGAGTACCCACATATCTATACTCTACCACTTCTAAGTTCATCCTACGAATCTCTTCACACAACTCATCTGCTAAAATTAATGCATTCATTATATGACTTGACTTCCTACTTAGAGCATCAGCTACTTTGTTTGCCTTTCCTTCAAAATACTTCAAATCCAGATCATAATCCTTAATGAGTTATAACCATCGTCTTTGTCTCATATTCAACTCCTTTTGAGTGTACAAGAACCTCAAACTCTTGTGATCAGTATAAATCTTACACTTTACTCCAAATAAATAATGTCTCCAATTTTCATTGCAAAGACTACAGCTCTCAACTCTAAGTCATGTGTGGGGTAATTCTTCTCATGCGGCTTAAGTTGTCGTGAAGCATATGCAACCACTTTCCCATCTTGCATCAACACACAACCTAGTCCATTCTTAGATGCGTCTGTATAAACCTCATATTCTCCACTTTCATTCGGTAAAGTCAGCACAGGAGCAGAAGTAAACCTTGATTTCAACTCTTGGAATGCCGTTTCACACTTCTCATCCCATTGAAACTTAGTGGTCTTCTTCATCAAATAGTGATAGGCTGAGCGATTCTCAAAAAATTCTTCACAAATCTCCTATAGTATCCGGCTAGACCTAAGAAACTTCTCACTTCTGTTACATTAGTGGGTGTAGGCCAATTCATTACTACTTGATCCTTTGAGGGATCTACCATTACTCCATCCTTTGTAATTACATGCCCCAAAAATGCTACTTTTTCCAACCAGAATTCACATTTTGAAAACTTGGCATACAACTTATTCTCTCTTAAAATCTCTAAAACTTTCCTCAAATGAGCCTCATGCTCTTCTCGATTCATAGAGTATACTAAAATATCATCAATAAAAAAACTACAAACTTATCCAAATAAGTCTGAAAAGTCCTATTCATAAGGTCCATAAAGACAACATGCGCATTAGTGAGTCCAAAGGGCATGACTGTGAACTCATAATGGCCATACCTCGTTTGAAAAGCTGTTTTGGCTATATCCTCTTCTGCAATTCGTAATTGATGGTAACCTGATCTCAAATCAATCTTTGAAAATACTCCTGCACACCTAAGTTGATCGAATAGATCCTCAATTCTAGGAAGTCGATACTTATTCTTCACCGTCATACTATTTAAATCCCTATAATCAATACATAGTCTCAATGTTCCATCTTTCTTCCTAACAAATAACACTGGGGCTCCCCAAGGTGATACACTTGGTCTTATATATCCTTTATCCAACAAATCCTCAAGTTGTACCTTCAACTCTTGCAACTCGGCAGGTGCCATCCTATAAGGTGCCTTTGAAATGGGTCCTGTTCCTGGAACTAAATCAATCTTGAAGTATAACTCTCTCACAGGTGGCATCTCTTGAATCTCATCTGGGAACACATCAACAAACTCCTTAACTACAGGTATCTCTCCTAACTCGTCCTCTTTCATGCTCGTGTCCTTTACATGGCATAAATATACGGGGTAGCCTTTCCTAAGATGGGTCTAGAGATTTAAGGCGGAGATAAGCTTGGTCTTTGGTGGCTCGGAAGTAGTCCCTTAGTAGGTTAGTTTATTTCCCTTAGGGCCTCTAAAGGTAATTCTCTGTTTAGCACAATTGATTTTTGCCTGATACTTCCTTAACCAATCCATTCCCAAAACTTAATCGAAGTCTTTTAAATTAAAATCGATAAGGTTCACGGGTAGTTCGGTTTCAGAGATAACAATAGGCATACCTAAGTAAAGGTTCTTACTGAGAAAGGTTTCACCTGAGGGTGTGGTTACCTTAGCTTGACATGAGGAAGAAGGTTTAAAGGAATTTTTTTCGATAAAAGATGAGATAAAAAGGAATGTGAAGCTCTAGAATGAAAGAGTACAAAAGCAGGTTTAGAGTTTACAAGGAAAGTACCCGTCATAATGTTGGCGTCCGACTCAGCTTCACTCTTGCTCATAACATGGAGTCTCCCATTGAAAGTGCGTCCTCCATTTCCATTGTTGCCATTGTTGTTCTAATTGTTGTTGGTGTTATACTTGTCGTTTGCTGAACCGTTTCCTGCTTGAGTATTATTCGAGCGGTTGTTGTTGAAGTTATGGTTCCTAGATCCTCCTCTATTGTTGTTATAGCCCTTGTTGTGTCCATTCTGCCCTGGTTGATTTCCACCTTGCCTCTTAGGACAATAATTAGCCTTATGTCCAGCTCCACCACAAGCATAACATTTAATTGGTTTACCTTGGCACGTATAGCTCGAATGACTTTTCTCACATTTCTTGCAGACCCAGGCCCTTTGATTACCATTCCTTTATTGGTTTTCATTTTGCCTAGGGTTTTGGTAGTTCCTATTGTTTTATCCCCCTCCATGGTGATTGTTCCTACCATTACCCTTATTATCCCCAAACGAGGTCTTTTATCATTAGTTTGACTATCTGCATTACTTTGGTCTTTCCTCTTGTTTTTACCTAAAACATCTTCTTTCTTTTGTAAGATCCTCTCCATATTACAAGCCTTAGAATAAGCCTCTGCAAGGGTAGATGAGGTACTTCCTCCTAACCTAGTTTGTATCCTGAAAGCTAAACCATCCTCAAATTTTTGGGCCTTAGAAACTTCATCAGAAACCATGTTAGGGCAAAACTTAGCATACTCATTAAACTTTTGGGCATATTCCTTGACACTCATAAAATTCCCTTGGTTCAAACTATTGAATTCACTGCACTTTTGTCTCCTAATATGTTCAGGGAAGAATCGACCTCTAATAGCAACCTTAAAAGAATCCCAGTCAAGGTTGGTTGGTTACTAATGGTTTGTCCCTCAGTTTCCCACCATGTGTTGGCATCCTCACGTAGGTAAAACGTGGTTTGGTTAACCTTTTGGGCCTCAGGTGTTCCATTTGTAGTAAATATTTTCTCCATGTCACGTAGCCAATTCTCTAATAGTATAGGGCCCTCTTTCCCAACAAAGATAGGGGGTTTTGAAGTGGCAATCTTCTTAGCCATGACAGCTTGGAGGTCATCATGTCCATTGTTCATATTGTTAGCTTGGTTTTGCACTAGTAGTCTTATGTTTTGTGACAACTGCTCAAGTACCCTCACTCTAGCTACTAATTGTTCAGGTGTTTCGACCATGTTATTTGCTTGTTGACGCCTGCGGGATCGAGTGTAGACATTGGGGTATTGCATAGGCTGCCTATATAAGAAACTAAGCGTTTACTACTAACGTTTCCATCATGTTCATACACACACTTAATCTCAATATTCGAGATTGAAGAAAAGACAAGGAAAAAATTTGCACACACAACATAAAAAGACTCATGAAAATATTCATTAATATAAATTTTTAAATAATAATCCAATGACAATAAAATCAACATTGTTCAAAAATAAAGACAACTAGCAAAATAATTTGAGGCTAACAAATTCCAACCTATCCCATTTTTCTAGTTAACAAGTAATCATCAAAATCGCTTTCGAACTGGCTCTTCCTCAAAATCCTCCTCGGGATCCTCCTCAGGATCTTCCACATAGTCCTCCTTAGATTCATAGTGTTCTTCATCTTCAGATTGAATAAGTATAGGTATGGTATCGGTGTTATCATCTTCCCTGTCACTCTCATCCTCGTAGTCATAGGAGCTCCCAGATACATTATGAATCCACTTCGCCTTAGCATCGATCATCCTCTTTTCTAAATATTCTAGAGTAAGGAACCATTTCTTATTTTCACCCGCATACCTTTGCCAATTGGGTCTCCCGTTTTTAATTATGTCGTTGTATTCTTTCTTAAGTTCGGCATAAGGGCCTACATCACTTAAGGTTCGAATAAGGACATCTGCTTGCTTAGGTTGTGTTATAATCAGAGTTGCCATGATACTTATTTAGGTGGTAGTTCACCATGCTTACACGGAGACGATGGATATATGAGGGAATGGGTTCTCCTGCTTTCATAGAAAGGTGGTACGGTGCATCACGAAAATTTCTAACACTTTTCCTAGCAGTGCAGCGGAATCGAGGCATCTAACAAAAAAAAAAGAAAGACAACGAAAATATAATTAAAAGAAATAACACACTACTACTAAGTACTTAAAAGTACTTCAAAACAATAAACCCATTCGTCCCCACTCTCATAATTTATTTTTATTTGTAACTTACTTAAATTATTTAAAATAAGTTTACCTTGTACCATCTAACCTATTTTTAATTTAAGTCTTTATCAACTTTAATTCCTAAATGACCCTAAGATTTGACCAAAATAAACCTAAGCTACTCATACCACTTTGTAACACCCTCAGAATAGGTCGAACTTTTGAAAACACCTTTAATGAACAACATGAGCCAAAACCTACTCATGGGAGTGTTACCACCACATCTATTTCTAATAAAATAAATGTAAGGCTTAACGACTAAGAAATAACTTAATAACTTTAAATCCAATAGAGGTTCTTACAACATAAGAAAAGACTGAACGCAATCTATGTCCATACAATTTTTAAACAACTTAAGGTAAAATTTAAACTGAAATACGACTCTATGTTTTTAAGTGATCCTCACTCCACGATTCCCACGCAATTAATAACCTGCAACATAAGAATGCAAGAAAAACAAGGGAAAAACTCCCAAAATCAGGAAATTGAGTAATTCCAACTCCATCCCGTAAAACGATTAAGTTTGAAAATGATTTAAGAAAATAAAATATAATCAAATTGAAAATAATTTTAGAAAATAATATATAGCTGAGTTTAAAAGAAAAAACAAATTGAGAAAACAATATATATAACATCACATAAACCAATTTATTAATTTGATATTTAATAACGGCAACCACATAATCAATTTTTAATTTGAGGGAACGAGAATGCCAGTAGGCCGAGGCTTTACCCCTATACCTACGTTATCAAGAGGTCGTCACCCCAAATAATTCAAGGCCAGCAGAGTAGTCTCAGGGAACCCTAGTGTGCACACCCCTTCTACTTGGATCACAACAAATAGAAGGAAGACCAAACATCATATCAAGTATCAGAAATAATAATACATGTCGGCAGCTATACTTACCAAACAGGACAACCTGTTCATCACCCTTATACTCTAATCACAACAAATATAAGAGCTTCATTTCCCTCGTGTTACACTTTTCGTGATTTAATATATTTTGATAATTAGTCGCGTGCACACAAACATATATTCAAACATACATTATACATTTTATTTTATGATCATAAATTTTCCCAACAAAAATATATCTCAAGAATATTTAATTGCAATATTAATATCATAATATTTTTCTCCCAAATTCAATCGCATTTAAAATCATTATTAAAATAATAATACAACTCTCATCAAAATAATATTATAAATATTTTCTCTTTCAACTAAATCGTATCAAAATTCGTTATCAAAATAATAATATAAATTTTATTAAAATAGTAATTATAAATTCAAGTTTGATAAAAAAAAATAATAGTAAAATATAATTTGAGAATATATAAAACATAACATCATATAAAATAATGTTATATAAAATTTGCATCCTATTTAAACACATTAATTATCACTTAGCACATAATACAAACGGGATAGTCCTAATTAGATGGACATTGAGAATTACCTTGTCACGCGTTCCTAGACAACGTACGCTCCTAATAATCTATGTCTACGAATCTGATGTCTTTTTATATCAAAATCTTGCGTTTTCTTGACTGAATTTTAAGAAAATGGGAGATGAAGGAAGTAGTTTGTAGGAGAAAAAGGAATTGTGAGTAATAATGTAGATGAATTAAGGGTAATTGGTTTAATTTATAGTAGGTAAGTGAGGTTAGTTATAAGATTTAGAGGGAGAAGTGGGAAGTTATTTGTTAATGGGGAGTTATTTTTATTTTTTTGTTTTTAAATTTCTGAATTTTTTTTATAGAATTATTATTACTATATTATTATTATTTTTTATTATTATTATTAATATTATTATTATTATTATTATTATTATTATTATTATTATTATTATTATTATTATTATTATTATTATTATATATATATATTTTTTTTAAAAAAATACGTATGTTACATCTACACACATCGTTCTTTTATTGTAAAACTCCATAAGCTTTACTATGAGATGAATAGCCAAGAAATACTGCTTCATCACTTCTTTTATCAAACTTTCCTATGTTTTTCTTTCCATTAAAATGAACAAAGCATCTACATCTAAACACAAGAAAATAGGAAATATTTGGTTTCACACCTTTAAACAATTCATAAGGTGTCTTAGAAGTGATAAGTCTAATTAATACACGATTTAAAATATAACATATAGCATTAACAGCCCCGGCGCAAAAATTCCTAAGAAGACCACTACCAATTAACAGCATGGTTCGAGCCATTTTCTCTAATGTTCTATTTTTTTCTTTCTACCACACCATTTTGTTGTGGTGTTCACCATTTTGTTGTGGTGTTCTAGGTGCGGAAAAGTTATGACTTATGCCATGCTCATTGCAATAATCTATAAAGCTTGAATTTTCAAATTCTTTACCATTATAAGACCTAATCTGAATAAGTTGATTATTACTAGATTTTTGTATTTTATTTGCAAAAGAAAGGAATTCATTGAAAGCCTCATCTTTCCTTACTAAAAATATAGTCCACGTAATTCTACTAAATCATCAACAATAACAAATACATATCATTTACCACTACAGCTTTGGATTCTCATAGGTCCACAAAGACCCATGTGGATTAATTCAAGCGGTTTAAAGGTGGTCACCACATTCTTAGGTTTAAAGGACGACCTCACATGTTTTCCTTTGGCATAAGGATCACAAATTTCATCCTTTTGATATTTAAGGGACGAAAAACCTCTTAGTTGATCTTAAGGTATTAATCAAACAAAAGCTAGCATGACCTAGATGATTGTGCCAAAGAAGAGGGTCTTCTTCTATGACACTAAGACAAGTCAGTTGGATTTAAGAACAGTGTTGATGTCCATAACATAAGTATTCCCCTTACAGATTCCCTCCAGAAAAGTGTCTCATGTGTTACTCCTAGAAGTAACACATTTTTAGAAATAAAGTTTACAGAGTTAAGTTGTCACAGAACCGAGAAATGCTTAGTAAATTATGTTTTAAATTCTCGGTTAAAAATACATTAACAATTGCATGGGAACTTGACCTTCCTACTTTTTCTTTGGTTATGATTTCGCCTTTCATATTGTCACTAAAAGTCATAGTTCCTCCATCATAGGTTTCTAGTGAGAGAAATTTCGATCTATCACCTGTCATGTGATTGGAACACCCACTGTCGAGATACCATGAGTTGTTCCCCCCACTAGAACCTGTAAAATAGATTAATTGTTAGAATCAGGAACCCCGTCTTCCTTGGGTTCCTTGTCGATTAGACATGAATCATATATTTCTTTATCCAGATGCAATCAACATAAATTTTGTTAGAATTATCATGTTGTTCCCTTTTGACACATTGATATTTTAGGTGTCCGGTTTTTTCACAAAAGGTACAGACTTTACTACTCGGTAGATTGACATAGACCTTTTTCTTTTTTTATTCTTATTATAACCAAGGCCTTCGATACTTTTTGATCTAGCATCTAGAAACCATTTAGGTACATCTTTAATTTTTACTTTTCCTCTTGAATTTAATTCAATTTTCAATTTCTCATTTTGGGCTTTATTGGATTCTAAGTCAACTTTAAATTTTTGAAAATCAGTAATAAAATCATGAATGGATATGTAGTTTAAGTCCTTGTTTAAGCCTAGTAATTTATATTGGGTCAACTCAACATTAAGAATAATATTCTTTTGTTTTACCCTCTCCAATATTTCCTTTAAGGTGATGTTTTGATCTAGCAAATTAAAGAATCTATTTTGAACATCGGATCTAAATGAATTTAGATAGGAAACATGGTCTTTACTAATCTTAAGGTCTTTTTCAATTTGGAAACACTTAACACTAATTTCTTCCAATTGTTCTTGTGTCTCCATGAGCAACTCAATTAATTTATATTTCTCCAAACTAAATAAATGGTTAGGAAATGAACAAGAAGACATTGTCTCTTTTCCTTTAGACTTTACAGTCTTGTTGTCATGTGAAGCCATGAGACATAAATTGGTTGTTTCTTCTTCCACTGGATTCTCTGTTTCAGCTTCACTTTTGGATTCTCCCCATGCAGCAAACATAACTTTGCGAAAGTTAGTTTTGTTGAGATTTCGTTTCATCGGTAGTCTCTAGTTTCTCTTACCTTTTCCATGCCCTTTTCATTTTTCCATGTTGGGCAGTCTTAAGTGAAGTGATCAGTATTTCTACACTTGTGGCATTCGTAGTCAGACTTGAAGTTTGTAGATCTCTAGTCTTTGTTGTTTCTTTGATCACTTCATCAACATACACTAGTGGAAAAAAACGTATTTTCTGCGGTTTTTCTATATACGCAGCAATAAATAGGAAAAAGAATTAGAAAAAAAAGTCTACAAATGCTGCGATTTCCCTGATGCCCGCAGCAAATATTCATTATTTGCTGCGGTTTTGGTATGCCCGCAGCAAATAAGTGCATATTAAACGGAAAAAAATATATATATATAAGCATTATTTGCTGCGGTTATTGATTGACCGCAGCAAATAGACAAAGGCATTTCTCAATTGCTGCGGTTTTTAGCTGACCGCAGCAAATACTCCCTCTCAATTGCTGCGATTTTTGTGTGTGACCGGAGCAAATAACCTCTACACAATGATAAAATTAAAACCCGCCAATGCAACGTTTTATTTCACATCTTTACAAATACGTAAACTGTTACTGTTGTATTCTCAAACCCACCATTTTCGCCATTCAACGTTTCATTCTTCATCTTCATCTTCTTCTAAAAACCATAAATTCTTCATCATCTGCAGCTTTCTTCGCAACCTGATTCATAAACCCATTGAAAAACACTCGAAAAACACTACTATACGTAACTGTTTCTTCAACCTGTTCTTCATCTTCTTCGTTCATAAACCCACGAAATTTGGTCTTGTTCATCTTCAAAACCCACGACATTAAGGTATTTTTTCTCTTTTTAATTTGTTAACCATTTAAGTTTTGCAAGATATTTATGAAAACACTCAAAAATTAGGCCAACTTTGTTTCTCTGTTTTTCGTTGTATACATTCATCATCAAATGTAGTAGTATATATTTTTAAAAGTAGTAGTATATTCATATTCTACTCAAAAATAAATTTCTCTATTTGTATACTTGAACTTTCTCATATTGAAATTTAGTTACAATTTAATAATTATCTTGAATCATGAAATTTATTTTTGAGAAGAAAAAAAATAAATTGGTTATTGGACATATTTGCGTTGTATTCTTATTTTTACAAGGTCTTTCTCTACGATGTTTAGGTGGATTAAGGTTTCCATGCTAGATATTATGATGATTATACTTTTTTTCACAATATCAACCATAACATATTAAAAAAATAACTAATAATAAGAATATTGAAAAAAAAAATACTCCTTAAAGAATATACGATAAAGAGTAAAACTGCATGCTATTAACTATTAGAATTTTGTTTTGAATTAATTAATCACACTAATTAGGATGACAAAAGATTGTTCTTGGATGTATGGAAGCATTGAATCGTCGGAATTTATTGATGGCGTATTAGAATTTTGTAGTATTGCGGTTGAACATCAAGTTAGGACGGGGGGAGTTGGTTTTTATTGCCCATGTGTCACTTGTGGCAATGTATCAAAGGTAGATAGTGTTGATATCCTTAGGGAGCACATACTTCGACGTGGATTTAGGCCTCAATATCATGTTTGGGTTTGGCATGGTGAGAAGGGAGTTTACAAAGAGAAAAGTGTTTTTGAGGACGTCAATAATGTGGCCGATGTCAATGAGGATGTAGTAGATCATGTTGATGGGTATGAGACAGATGAAGAGAATGTCGATGAGGATGCGGATCGTGTTGATGAGATGATGGAGGGAGTCGAGGATGAGTTAGGAAAACGACCTCGTGTTTTTGACTTGTTGACAGAGGCTTCTGCAACTTGGTTTGTTTTGCACGAAACTTGGCACACAACATTATTTGGTATATATTATTGTGTCGAAGTGGTTAGAAATTGAAAATCATTGTCATATGCTAGAAATTACGTGTTAAGTAGCGATTTGATGCGTTTTTAAGCGTTTTGGCACTTTTGCGCATAAAGTATTATTGAGGCTAGATATTACGTGTTAATTTTGTTGCGATTTTATGCGTTTTTAAGTTTTTTTGGCACTAACATCTATTTTCTCTTAGTGCTATCAACAACCTTCTAATTCCATTGATTGTGGCTACTACATGTTGAAATACATGGACGATATTATTAAATCCGTGAAGGAGGTTGGAGTTGAAAATATAGATGCCGTAAGTATTTGTTACGTTCTTAAATTATATTATAATATATATATTTACTATAAAATTAAATATTATTGGTAAAATCTAATGATTATTAAACTTTTAATTTTTTATAGTATTATAGGTTTTATACGACATTCCGAGGGAAACGCGCTTTCTGAGAAACGGAGAGATGCGCGAATTAAAAGACAAGATTGCTGCGTATTTTGCTAATTTTTGTCCTTGATAATAAATTTTAATTAGTATAGATTTTTTAGGACTTTAATGTATATTATATATATATATATGTACGTACATAATATTATATTATATATACGATCAAAAGAGTTTATTATTACAAAGAGATTATTGGTGATTATTTGTGATTATGATTGGATTATTAGATTAATCATTGTTTATTACATTGTACATTATTATTGGATTAAATATTAGTATTAAACGAAAAAAGAAAAAAAAATACTAACTATTTGTTGCAGTTAACCGTAGCAAATAAGTGAGAGTATTTGCTGCGGTCAACCCCAAAACCGCAGCAAATAATCGTACTTATTTGCTGCGGTTTTGAGGTTGACCGCAGCAAATACTCTCACTTATTTGCTGCGATTAAGGGTTGATCGCAGCATATAATGCCCTTTTTTACTGCGGTTTTAAACCGCAACATTTAAAATAGGCCATTTGCTGCTATCACTATCGCTTGGGGCCAAAACCGCAGCAAATAATGACCAAAAAACCGCAGCAAATGAGGTTTTTCCACTAGTGATAGTAACCTCCTCTTCATCACATTTTGACTCTTCTTATTCATTTACTGTCGGAGCCAAACCTTTGTTTCTGGAACTTTCAATTGTTCTCAAATGTAGTTCGTGAGTCATAAGGGAACCAACCAGCTCTTCTAGATTGAATTTTGAGAAATCTTTTGATTCCTAGATGGTTGTGACTTTGGATCTCCAGCATTCAGCTTAAGGGAGACTACGTAGAATTTTCCTAACCTGTTCATTAGCGGGAATATGTCTTTCAAGAGAGACCAGATCATTTGTAATATTGGTGAACCTGGTAAACATCTCTTGGACGTTTTCTCTAGGTTTCATAACATACCGTTCATATTTAGACATTAGCAAGTCTATCTTGGAGCGCTTTACTTCACTAGTACCCTAGTGGGTAACTTCCAACAGATCCCAAATCTGCTTGGCAGATTTGCAACCCATAATACGGTTATGTTCGTTTGGTCCAAACACCACAGTGAAGTAGTTTAATGGCAAGAGCGTTCATCTTTATTTTTTGAAAATCTTCCTTTTTATATTCGGTTAAGGAATGATTTCATTATTCGAGTTTGTAGTAGTTACCTCAAAAACTCCAATTTCGATAACTCTCCATTCTATTTTTCCAGTATGTGAACTTACCATCGAACAATGGCGGCCTTTGAGTAGAGTACCCCTCTTCCATTCGTTCATTCATATTCAACATCTCTAAAATACCAGGGTATTACTCTCAGGGTTTTCCGATCAAATAAGGAACAGGGTTCTGATACCAATTGTAGAAACGGTTAGAGATAACAAGAAAGGCCGTAATTTGTTGTTTGATAAGTTTAAACGTTGTTGCCCTGTTTTTGTGGAATTAGAAGCTTAAACTTAGAAAGAAAACACAATTTTTACTTGGAAACCTTCTAGGCCTAAATAGAAGGAAAAGCCACGACCCCCCGGATTTCAAATTCTCTACTATGTATTAGGCAATTTGTTACAATTACATAAAACAAATAAACAAAACTAGGCCAACTTCTCTTTCTCTTTTTCTTTCTTTTTCTCTTAGTCTTTCTCTTGTTTCACACGAAGCTTCTCTCTTCTCCCCTAGACTTGAGTCTTGAGAACAGGGCACTATCTCCACTCATCGACAAGTATCGTCAGATTATCAAATTTGGAACAGTAGACTTCATGTCTACATTTGACTTCCTACAGCGATTTTCCTTATATAACTTCCTTGATATTTTTGAAATGTACAAAGTTCATAGACCAAGTCGTAGGCACTATCAACAATCTTTATCAAGACCGGATATAGACCTGCACACAATCTCTAAAATACAGTTGTTTATCTTAAGTATAATCATCATCAAAACCTAAAAGGGCCAACAACTATGGTAGATGCTTAAGGCAGAGCAGGTTTAATTGAAGGTAAGACTTCTTCATCTTCCAGTTAAATGCTTGGCCTCGATATAACTTTCAATTTTTGTTGTTGGAAAACACTTCTTAATTATCAACTATCAGGTTATGTGCACTTTTTTTACGTGGGTCAATCGAAAAGGACTTAAAGAAAAGTTGAAAGTTGCATATATCCGATCTCTCCAAACTATACTAAGTCTGAGTCACTTAATGAGATTGGTTATGGAATATTGTTACATCCAAAAGGACAACGTTGCAGAAGAGATGAAAGTGGAGGGATTTGATATGTAATGAACAAGTTCCTTATTGATTTCTTAAGAAGATATATAGTAAAAATTTTATTTTTATAGTGTCTGACATTTTCTGATCGTGCAACTTCATAATTGTTGATGCACGAATGATTGTGCAACTTCATAATATTTGTACTTTGAATTTCGTTTGGTACTTTGGATATTATTATATGTGGCTTTTGAAAAATAGTAGTTTTATGTTAGCATAATGTTGATAAATGATGACTTCAAATATTTTATGAATGATGAATCATAAACTTATTACTAATGCCTTAAAGGCTAAAATTTTTGATGTACTAATCATTCAATGTACTAATTATTTAATAAAAGGCTAGTTTGCTATATTAAAAAGAATCATGCCAAAAAATTATAACACAAAATAAACCACAAAAATCATATAAACACTGTCACAAATAAAATTGGGTAACTGGTGTTTCAACCCGATTTATTTAGATACCCGATAATTGAGTACTCTGATTAACAGGTTGTCGTTAAAATAGGTGCCCAACTAATCGGATATCCACTTTTTGGATACCCAAAATGTTGAATATCCAATTATGAACACTTGTTATCAGAGCAACTTTAATCCAACATAGGGCTGTAAATTCATTTAAAGGTCTAATCAAGTACAAGTCCATGTCGGAGAACACTATACCGTATCGTTTTCGATTTCATATCAAGTCAATTTTGGTACAAATATATATCGGGTTAATTTATAGTTCAGATCCAAATTGGTTATACTATAGGTTTAATCGAGTTAAGTTAGACTATGGGTCGGGTTATTTTCGTTTCAGTTTAACGTCGAGTCAGGTTATTTTGGGTTCTAATTGACTTCGAATCGGTTATATTATTTTTAGAGTTGTGCATTTAGTTATTCTTTGGATACTTGTCAGTAAATTGATCCAATAAGATCAAACTTATTTTAGCTAACATAAACTTGCTTTTATTAAATCAAACTCTTTTAGCTAAACAAAACATGCTTCAGCTAAATCAAACGTAATTTTGGTTAAACTAAACTTGATTAAGCTGAATCAAAATCATTATTAAATAACATTAAACTTGATTTAACTAAATCAAACTTACTTTTAGCTTAACTAAACTTGAATAAGCAAAATAAAAATTATCTTTTAGAATCATCTATTGATTCAACAAGATCAAACTTATTTTAGCTAACCTAAACTTGATTTAATTAAATAAACTTTATTTTAGCTAAACAGAACTTAATTAAGTTAAATTAAACTCAATATTCAACTGAATCAAACTTATTTTTATCTTAAACTTGATTAAGCAAAATTAAAATTATTTATTAAAATCAATAATTGATTCAACAAGATCAAACTGATTTTAGCTAACCCAAATTTGATTTAATTAAATCAAAATCTTTTTTAACTTAAATAAAACTTGATGAAGCTGTATCAAACTCATTTTTAGCTAAACTAAACTTGATTCAGTTGAATCAAACTTATTTTAAATGCAAATTCATTTAGCTTAAACAAGCTCGTTTTTGTTAAATTAGAATTGATTTAGTTAAAAAAAATTTGTCTTAATTTTAGCTAAATAAAACTTGGTTCAACTGAATTAAAATTTTTTTTATCAAACAAAATTTTATTTAGCTAAATTAAACTTAATCTTAGCTAAACTAAAGTTGATTTAACTGAATCAAGCTTATTTTGAGTTAAATTAAACTTAATTTAGCTTAATCAAACTTAAGTTTAGCTAAACTAAACTTGATTCAACTGTATCAGACTTATTTTTAGCTGAACTAAACCTGATTCAGCTAAATCAAACTTAGTTTTAGCTAACTAAACTTAATTAAGCAAAATTATTGAATTCAATTTTAGCTAAACTAGACTTGATTTAAATAATACTTATTTTTAGTTAAACTAAATTTCTACAAGGTGAAACAAATTTATTTTTAGCTAAACTAAATTTGATTCAGCTAAAGCAAATTTATATATACATGAACTAAACTTTGTTCGGCCGAACAAAATTTATTTAAAACTAAACTAAACTTGATATTGGATCTGATCAATTGCAAGTCAGGTTGATATTAGATCGGGTCGATTGCAAGCTGAGTTGATAACGAATCAGGTCCATTGCGGGTCTCGAGTTACTTTGAGTTGGATTATATTGGGTACCTAGCTGGTTATAATTAAGTTCAGGTCAGTAACATGTCGGATGTAAATTGGATTCCGCCATCCACATCTTCGATCAATATCGAAGACGGGTCACTCTCAAGTCAGATGCCAAGTCAGTGATGGATATAATGTAATAAGTTCTATATCAGTTTGAGTCACCACCACACCGGTCGACATATAGGTCAGATGCAGGTTGATATCAAACGGTTATACAGGTTTGGTCAAGTTTTAAGGCCCTACCGACAGGCCAGTAAAACCATAAGTTCATAACGAATAACATTAAAAATCACAACCGACAAACAAATGAATCATCCAACCCATAACATTTTAACATCTTTCAAACCAACTCCCCCATTATTCTCCAAGCCATCCTCCACAATTCCCCAATCCCCACTATATAAAGTAGCTCAATTTCCTTGAACAACTCCTTCACTAACCCCATTCCTCATTCTCCATTCTCTTCCTCTCTTCTTCAATGGCAACCCAAACACCAACATCCGATTCCCTTTCTTTACCTTTTAAAACCCGTATCCAACTCACATTCCTCAACTTCGTTACTGACGCCGTTCGTCGTAATAACGGAACCATTAACCGTCGTCTTATGAACTTTCTAGATCGCCGTTCACCTCCTAACCCTATCCCACATAATTCCGTTTCATCCCACGACGTCGTTGTTGACCCTGCAAAAGATCTCTGGTTTCGTCTCTTTATCCCTCACAACCAAAGCGATACCGTTTCATCCCTCCCTATTATCGTTTTCTTTCACGGCGGTGGTTTCGCTTTTCTTAGCGCTTCATCTTATGTATACGACGCCGTTTGCCGTCGCTTTGCTCGTAAACTAAACGCCGTCGTTTGTTCTGTTGAATACCGTCTCTCTCCTGAATATAAATTCCCTTGTCAATACGACGACGGATTCTCCGTCCTTAAATTCCTCGATAATCCCAAACAAATCCCTAATTTTCCTCAAAACGCCGACGTTTCATCTGTATTCCTTGCCGGCGATTCCGCCGGTGGGAACTTGGCCCACCACCTTGCCGTGAAATTCGCCACGTCATCATCCACTTTCTTGAAACTCAATGTAATCGGGTTAATAAATATCCAACCCTTTTTTGGCGGGAATGACCGAGTTGACTCAGAGATTGAACTAGAGGGAGCTCCGATTGTATCAATGGCGAGAACTCAATGGTTATGGAAGGCGTTTCTTCCTGATGGGTTGGATTTTGATCACTGGGCAGTGAATGTAAGTGGGCCTAATGCTGTGGATATTAGTCAGGTTGAATTTCCTCCGACTTTATTGTTTGTTGGTGGATTTGACCCGTTAAAGGATTGGCAGAGGAAGTATTATGAGTGGTTGAGAAGAAATGGGAAAGATATGAAGTTGGTGGAGTATTCTACGGCTATTCATGCTTTTTACGTTTTTCCAGAATTGCCTGAGACAAGTAAATTGTTTGATGAGATTATGGAGTTCATCGGGAAACAGATTTCTAAAGTTAGGTGAAGAAATAGTGGAGAAATTATTAATGTTTGTGTGTTTATTTTATTATTTGTATTTATTTATGTGTATTAGTGTATACTATTTCATAGAATAATAATGGTGATGCTAACCTTATCACAGATTGATAAATGAGATGGTTCTAGACCATCACTTTAAGGAGTATTAATTTTGCCCATGAATTTAAATTTATGGTCTTAAAGTGATAATATGCTCGTAAGAAAAAAATTTTACACAATAATTCAACATTTTTCGGTATCTTTAACAATTATTTTGTCTATTAATTAACAATTAATAATTTTAGTTTTGTGTATTTTCTTAGAGTAAATTTTGTAATTAAATGACTTACTATAATACTCCCTTCGTTTCTTTTTGATCTTCCACATTACTATAACGGGTAGTTTTAAAAGTTCTTCCACTTTAGAATACTTTCTATTTTTAGAAAGTTTTTATCTCACTTTTACCCCTTAAAATCCCCATTTTCTTTTAATGTACCCATTTTCTTTTATTTATAATTATTTTCTCTCTCATACTTCCAATACAATCAAAACTTCACACTACTATTTAATTAAAATAATACCCACTACAACCTCATACTTCCAATACAATCATTACTTCCCACTATTATATAATTAAAATAATACCCACTACCACCAAAGATTCTCTTTTTCTTAATCTTTGTGAAATACCCAAATAGGAAGAACAAATAGGAACGGAAGGAGTAAATTTTATTTTTTAAAAAAAGATAAATTAATATAAATTGTCAAAAAAAATGATTAAAAATTGTGAATGAAAAAATTTATGATTTTTTATTATTCGGGATTTTTTTATGTAAAATTTTAAAATCTTTTCCTAGTTTTACATTAATTTTTCAGCTTACTTTTTAGTAAATTACTTATTATAGATAATTTTTTCTATTTATAATTTTAAATTGATTATATATAATCTTAAAACAATTAATTGAAATATTGCGCAGAATATATGAAATGTTATAATGATATGAGGAGGTGAAATAATATGAGAGGTCGAAAGAGGAGAGAAATTGACGATTATATATCACCAGATAGATTCCCGTGTAAAACACGGATGCTATAAATATTTACTAATATGAATAATGATATTACTTTATAAAATTAATTCATTTACAACATAAACTTAATTATTAAATCTTTATATTTGTTATGATATTATAAATGTCTTCAACTATGATAATTGAGACAAATAAAATTTAAAAGGTCTTCAACTATGATAGATAGGAGGGAGTATTTAGTTGAAAAACAGCCAAATAGTTAGCTTATTCATTATATGATAGATGATTTATTATCAACGTTAAGATAAAGATGTACATGTATATTATTTTTTTCGTTTTGTATAAGGAAATATAGTTTTAATATATCATTACATATAATTATAGTCAATCAACAAATATTATATGTTTTGGTGAGTTAATTGTTTCCTTAAATATCGAGTCAAATATCAAAAGTTTTCTTGTCAATAAAAGAAAAAAGGTGGGAAAACTTTTAATGACAGTGTGACACGTGTTTCAAGTCGTTTTTTCATTAGTATATTTTATTGATTGATTGATAATTGATTATTGATTGTTGAATCTTCAAGATAATTTATAGTTGAAGCTTTCAAGTAGATATCAACGAGATGAGAGAGAAAATTATTTAAATTAACTAAGATGGGTCACATACCAAAGGTAATTTGTTTGGTTAAATATCATGAGGTTAATAGGTTATTTTAATTTTTTTTGTGAATGAAAACTAGTCAGATGAATACAATTTTTTTTTTTTGTGAATGAAAAGCTTTCAATAACATTTTTAAGAGATATATAAAAGATGAATTATATACATTGACATTTCATTCGATTTATATTAATATATGTTTTTTATAATATATTTTTTGATAAATTCTTTTTATATGTAATTAGAAATATTAAGGCTCTAAAATCGATTTGAAAAGCGTACAAAAAGTAAATGGGATGAACAAGAAAGAACGCATGAACTACTTTCTATACTCTTTGTTTATTTCAGTATATCTAATGCAATTTTAATCGTTTTATCTCTAATCGCTAGTAATTAAAAATAACAAAAATTAATTTTGATAAAAGTTATATTGAAATAAATCATATAAGATTTTAAACTAAAGTAAAAAAAAGCAAATGATACAATTGTTATTAATCGTACGAAGTATAATTTTTAAATTGGTCAATTATTATGTTTTTAAGAATATAATAAATAAGATGAACGAATTATTTTTTAATGAAAGAAATACAAATAAATCACTAACGGAACTTGTAGGTCGTTGTTCAAGGGAAAAGCATAGTGTGTGAGAAAATAGTGATATCTTCTTATTATAATCTATGTTCCTATTAATAAAAGAGGTTGAATTAATCCTAATAAGGGTTGTAGCAACGAGAAGTAGGTTATTCGTAGTCGAACCTCAATATCAATTTATTGTGCCTTGTCTATCTTTTTTTTACATACTTTATTTATTTCAAAGTTACAAATACGTTAAAGATCAGGTTTTGAAAACTGTTTGACCCTTATATTCAAGCCCTTGCAACACCTTTCAAACAAAAAATAAAAATCTGTCAAATTTTCTATTGACCCCCCTCTAGAGAATTATAGTACTCCTATATACCTCCAATTGGTAACAAAGCTTAGTTTCGCATATAAAGATTAATTATCTGGTGAATTAAATGGATCCGATAGGATAAGACTTATTTGCTTAAGGTCGTTCACGTTCAAGGCCTCCCTTATTTTGCGGCATAAATTTCTCTTATTGGAAGACATTGATGAAGATGTTTGTCATTGATCAAGATATGGAAATTAAGAAAGAATGAATCCCAATATAACCAAATTGACTTGGAAGCTGTGTCAAAAAATTACAGAGTCATGAATCAATTGTGTTGTGCCTTTGAAAAGAACTGAGCTTAATAGGGTTTCATCTTGCGTGAGTGCCAAAGAAATATGGGATAAGTTGGTCATGACGTACGAAGGCACAAGTCACGTAAAAAAGATAAAGATAAAATTTTCATGCATCAATATGAGATCACTAGTGGAAAAAAGCTTATATGCTGCGGTTTTAACCTTCAACACTTGTGATACCAAATATGACACAACATTATATGCTACATTTCAGAACCGCAGCATATAAGAGAATATATGCTGTGGTTCACCTTGAATCAAAGCATATAGTCCATATATATTTTTTTTGTTTTTTACAATTTATATTAATTTGCCACTGAATATTAATAACTATACACAAAATAATTATTACACTAATAATTATTTAATATTTCCCCAATGATCAATCATCATCAAAATTAATCATCACGTAAATATATATATATAAAATTCAAAATTAACATATATTAATGTATATTTTACAATAATTGTAATTTACACAATTGCGAATATATACACATTTATAATCTAACAATGTTATATATATATATATATATATATATATATATATATATATATATATATATATATATATATATATATATATATATATATATATATATATATATATATATATATATATATATATATATATATATATGTATATATATATATATATGTATGTATATATATATATATATGTATGTATATATATATATATATATATATATATATATGTATATATATATATATATGTATGTATATATATATATATATATATATATATATATATATATGTATATATATATATATATATATATATATATATATATATATATATATATATATATATGTATATATATATATATATGTATATATATATATATATATATATATATATATATATATATATATATATGTATATATATATATATGTATGTATATATATATATATATATATATATATATATATATATATATATATATATATATATATATGTATATATATATATATATATATATATATATATATATATATATATATATATATATATATATATATATATATATATATATATATATATATATATATATATATATATAATGTATATATATATATATATATATATATATATATATATATATATATATATATATATATATATATATATATATATATATATATATATATATATATATATATATATATATATATATATATATATATATATATATATATATATATATATATATATATATATATATATATATATATATATATATATATATATATATATATATATATATATATATATATATATATATATATATATATATATATATATATATATATATATATATATATATATATATATATATATATATATATATATATATATATATATATATATATATATATATATATATATATATATATATATATATATATATTATATATATATATATATATATATATATATATATATATATATATATATATATATATATATATATATATATATATATATATATATATATATATATATATATATATATATTTATATATATATATATATATATATATATATATATATATATATATATATATATATATATATATATATATATATATATATATATATATATATATATATATATATATATATATATATATATATATATATATATATATATATATATATATATATATATATATATATATATATATATATATATATATATATATATATATATATATATA
>NC_080053.1:7286584-7319084 GCF_026212465.1 Amaranthus tricolor | reverse complement strand
TCCAGGCCATTGCATTATTGGTCCCATAATTGAAAAACAAACATATTATTATTACCAGATCTTTCTATTACAATGTCCCTTATATTTTTTAAATTACTTAAAACTATAATGTAGCAAATTTAAATGAACTTGTATTAAAATCTGCACGAAAATGTTAGTACTAAGATATATAAATAAATTTTTCAAAGATATGTAATTAAAAATGTACTACTTCTATATGTTAAACATGAAGTAATAATTGTTAAGGATATTGTGATATGACATTGTTTATTTGTGTAATAAACTTAAATAATTTGTAGATAACTTTAAACACGAGGAATAAAATTGTCTTGTGAATATACTTGATTTATTAATATGTCTATTATATCTTTGGTTTAAGGCTATTTGAATCTTGTATTGAGGTTTACTAAAAGGAGTGTTACAAATAACATATCATTTGTATCTTTTGTAAACTAAAGATACAAATAGCTTGTTATTGGTATCTTTTATTTCATACTAAAGATACAAATAATAGTTATTTATATCGGTTTTTTGAAACAAATGATACAAATAACTGTTATTTGTATCGTTTATTTTGAATAAAAATACAAATAACCCTTTGTGTTTTAAAAAAAATAAAGATAAAAAATAATAGATGACAAGGGATGAAAATTTAGATAAACAAAAAAGTATAGGAATTTAACCTACATCCTCTATGCAAATGCATAGGACTCTACCATGTTGAGTTAATAGGTTAGTCACAACTCAAACTATCTAGCAAGTAATACAAATTGCTAGAAACATTGTAAGACTATCTAGAACCACAAAACAAAATAACTGCAGTGTTCACACTAGTAGCAATTCACTGAATAAAGTAAATAAACCAATAAGCCACAAATTAGTGTTAAGAAAATAATGCAAATTTTCTATTGATTCAAATTTGAGGAAAAATTACATAAACAAATTGCTATATATATACCAAACTACAATAATAAATCCCAACCCACTAAGCTTTTCTCTTTGAAATTGATATTATAATGCAAACTATAGATCCTATTTTTACTTTTTGCAAAACAACTATAACCATCTATATTTTTAGTTTATCAGAATATGCACCATTCAATTCTAATGGCACTCCATAATTATCTTTTTCACCAATAATTAAATTGATAATGTTGACTTTCACTAGTAATCTCCACTTGAAGACTGATTTTAATCTGTCTTCACTCCAAATGAATGTACAACTTATAATATTCTTCCATTTGTAAGCCAATTGATGTTGAAAAAAACATCAACTAGTCAATCGTCATTGTCTTAGTTAGCATGTCGACCTGATTCTTACTACCAAGAATCTTTTTGAGAGTTAACACTTCATCTTTTAAAAGAGATGTGAGAAAGTGATAACGAATACCAACGTGCTTTGTTCTTGAGTGAACGAATTCTTTGCTAAATGTATAGCACTCTGACTATCGCTATACAAAACATTATTCTCTTGCTTGAACCCCAGTTCATCTAACAAACCTTGAAACCATATCATTTCTTTACTAGCTTCGGACACTGCCACATACTTAGCTTATGTATTTGAAAAAGCAAAAATCTTTTGTAGTTGGGACATCCAACTTATGGCTGTATTTCCAACTGTAAATACATCATATGTTGTGCTCTTTTGATTATCGACTTCACCTCCAAAGTCTGTGTCAACGTAACCTAGTACTTTCATTTCACCTTTACTAAAGTAAAAACACTTATCAATGGTACCTAGTAGATAACTCAAAATCCATTTAACAGCTTCCTAATGGACTTTTCCTAGATTAGACATATACCTGTTTACAACTCCCACTGCATGTCCAATATCCAGTCTTATGCAAACCATTGCATACATTAGTGGAGGCATAAGGAACCTTAGCCAAGTAATCATTATCTTCCTCTGTTTGAGGGGATTGGTCCTTTGATAGTTGAAAATGACTTGCCAATGGTGTTTAGCTAATTAAACCTATGGAGAATGCGTTTGATGTAATCTGATTTAGACAACTGCAAAGTCCATCTTTGCTTATTTCTTGTGTATTGCATTCCGAGAATCTTCTTGGCTGGACCTAAGTCTTTCATGTCAAAACTCCTTTGGCAATTGATGCTTCAATTTTATAATATCATCCATAGTAGAATCTGCTATTAATATTGATCGGGATTTTATATCTTTCAATAGTAATACCGCAAGTGCACAGCGTAGCGTAATACGTCGGCAAGTACGGGTCGAATCCACAAGGAGTGGGGGTTAAGTTAATAGTTTCTCGATCGATTAATGTGTTCGAAAACGTATAATATGATGTTTGGAGATAGAAATAATTAAAACAAGCAATTAAACAAATACTTAATGAAAACAAATCATAAAAGTAAATAAGGTTACAATGAACTAAAAGCAAGGATAACATGATCAACAAACTAAGAGGCATAGGCTAGGCTTTCTCACTAAAGTAGTGTTTACTAAACATTAACCTAAGGTCATGGATATTTTGATATGGGGAAGAACATATCATAAGTACTAATGTTCTCTCTCGAGCAACAAAAGCTTCTTAACCATACTCAACTACCTATTCTCATGGAACTAAGCATAATTTAAGACATGAAGCACATATTCAACATTTCCAATCAAAGCATCTACCTATTCTCATGGAGATGTCTTAACTTCTAAGCATAGATTATCGTTAAAAATCGACTCTCGCCCTCAATTTAACGACACTACAACATGATAGCAAAATCCATCTTAAACCATAAACAACACAACCAAACCAAGGAAAAGAAAGCAATTCAAACTACATTCATGGTGATAATGCCTAGCCTAAACCAAAACAAACTACTCACTCATACTCATATTGAAATTGTACAATGCAACAAGTCAAGAATCATAGATGAATAAATTAAGATAAAGTATCCTAAAGAGTTGAACGCAATATAAGTTGAAGAACTACAAGCATGAATATATGAAACTAAAGCAAACAATCAAAGGAACTAAGTGAAATGAATTGAAAACAATATAAGCAAGGATAGAAGTTACTCTTTTGAGCTCAATCTAAGGATGAACAAGATGAATTGATGATTCAAAGTAATACCTTCCAAAAGCTTCATGATTAGAATTGGGGGGGGGGGGGGGGGGGGGGGGGGGGGGGGGGCGGGTGGTGGTTTCATGATTGCTCCACTACCCCTAGGTTATAGGAGGGCGGGGGAGGGGGGGTGGTGGTGAGTGCCACCCCTAGTGGATAGGATAGGGTGGCTAGCAGTCTTGGCAGCTCAATTAGAAGCAACAAATATAATTGGACCTCGAATGATGCTTTAAAAAGATCGCACATATTGCTGCTGCCCATTTCGTTCCACCCGAGCGAATCCCGCTCGACCAGTCGAGCCACCTTCAGGTCCAATATCAGAAACTTCAAGAATTGGAAAGAATGTAAAATTCAGCTCCGCTCGACCTGAGCTATTGTGCTCGACTAGTCGAGTAGATGTACTGCGCTCATGAATTAAATCCTGCTGATGATCAGAATCTCTGGAAATGTGAATGCACTTCGCTCGACCCGAGCCAATTTGCTCGACCAGCTGAGCGAGCGTCAGATGTGTTTTGACTCGAGCAATGCTGCTCGAGCCACCTTGGCTCGAGCCTGTTCTGGTCGAGTGGATCTATTTTTGCTTCTTTTTGGCTTGTTCTTGTGGCTTGGCTCATGATGTTTCGCTTCTTTGAGCCCTTGGTGTTTAGGTGAGCAATGTATACAACTAAAGGGGCTAGTTTGTGCTCGGTGTATATGATTAGATCCTGAAACGAAGTAAAATACCAAAGCAACAAAATAAACGTAAAATTTAATAAACCAATGCAATAACATGTAGTTTCCTCACGCTAAACAAGCCACCTATAAGGGTAAAAATAAAGATAAAATGTATCTAACAAACTCCCCCAAGCCAGACCTTTGCTTGTCCTCAAGCAAGCATTGCATTATCAAATAAGAGAAATGAAAATAGAGAACCAATTATAGATGCACATGAATGATCTAACAACAGCTATAGTCATGAACGCACAAGGCACAATTTGTCAAAAGATGTATGATAGATCAGCAAGCTATGATTATCAATTCTAAAAGGTTTGAAGTGTGTTCTTGTTCTACAAATTATTCTCAAAACAAGTTGTCAAGCAATGACCTTACCATACTGAGTCTAAGACTCCCAAACCAATCACAATGGGTATTAGTGAACCTCACTTTTGGATATATTGGCTAAGATGAACAACCATACTCAAGTGTTTAAAGTTGCGCTCATTCCATCATCCTATGGCTCAAAGTGATGTGAGCCTCTAAATAGAGATGCGTCAAAGTTTCGCACCTCGTTACTCGAGGACTCAAAGGCTAAACAAACCAAAATGACCCATGGTTTCACACAACTTGACATTTATTAACAACTAATTTTTGACTTCCTTTTTTTTCTCTCTCTCTCTCTCTTTATTTTATTTTATTTTATTTATTTTTGAATATATAAACAAATATGATATAAAAATAAACACTACACTACCAAAAGCGGGTAGTAAAATCAAGGGACTCTTAGAATCGTACAATACCAACTAAATTTATACAACTGTGTCTAAAATCGAAATATCACCATGATATATGCAAGTGATGACTTCAAGAAAATATAAAAAGACAAATGCAAGCTAAAAACTCAAGCCAAGTGTGATAAACCAACCACCAACATACCATCAACCAAACAAACTAGTATGATAAAGAGTTAGGGATGAAGGTGAAAGAAGGTGAAAGCGAAGGGATACAAAAGAAAATGGAATGCTCGAATGAGATATGAAAGAAATTGGGATATAATGTAGGTTAACAAGAGGATAAGAAAGAAAAGGATTAAGCTCGATCCAAACTAGAACCTAGAACCATATAATACCCAAGTCCTTCAAGTCATGCCTAGTGCGCTACAAATTTACAATCTCATTAATTTACGTGAATGCATGGTAGGGGCTCAATAAATACTCACAGGTTTAAAATATGTCCATAAATACCCAAGGGCGGTGCTACAAACCAAATCAATGCTCAACTTTTGTTTTGAAAACTCAAGGTTTATAGGATTGCAAATAAAATAAAATTTAGAAGAAATAATCTAAACTTGCCAAGGTACCATACATAGATTAAGAATATGGCCCAAAATGAAATCAAGTTAGCTACTAAAGATAAAAAATGTGCATGAATGTGATTCAAGGCATCGAAAACATAATTAAATAAAGAAAATAGTAATCTAAACTACAAAAGTAATAAAAAAGAAAATCAATGAAAGCATGGATATATACACAAGAAGAACCTAAGGAGACCATAAACACAACACCTCCCCCAAGCCGAACTGAGTAGTGTCCTCAATGCGACAAAAGGGCATTAGAGAAGGTGTGAGGACGCTAGTCGTTACTCTCATCTTCCTCTTCATCCTCTTCATCTCGCTCATCATTATCTTCCTCATCATCATCTCCCTTTTCCTGTGCTCTAGGACCAAAAGTTGTAATAGTGTCCCCCCCTGAAATCATAAACATAACCAAAATCACCTGGTGGCGGTGTGTACCACGATGGGTGCTCATGATCCGAGGCGATATGCCCCTGCCGGTAATGATGGTCATATACAGGATATTGGCTTTGCTAGTAATCGACCATGAATTGGTCGATCCGGCTCTGTTGCGCCTCTATCCGGTTAAATCGCTGATCAAAGCCGTCCATACGCAGGTGTAAGCGCTGTAAAGAGGCCAGGATGGGATCAGGGTCGGTATGATGGGGTGAAGGTGGGGGTGGAGGTGTTGCATGAAAGGTGCCGCCAAACTTGTAGGTAGAAGATGGACCTCCGTACTCATATGCAGGTGACGGGCGACGCTCTTCATTTGCAGAAGAAGAGCCGCCTCGTCTCCGACGGGAGTACTGGTTCTGGAAAGCCTGAGGTGGTTGCCTTTCCATTTCTAGAGGGTCAGGTACCCGCCCTTCTTGTTCAAAGAGATAGGTGGGGTGGTTTGGGATTAAGTCGGGAAGAGCTTGGGTGGGGAGAAGGATACCTATTTTTCGGTCATGAAGCTTCCACCATGTTTGACCATTTGAAAGCTCTAGCCACTTAGATTGAACTAAGTGGGTCATGCCGATGATGGTGGCCTCTCTAGGTAGTACCCCTTGTCCTTTCCAACCAAAATGCATAGCGATTTGGGTGATTAGTCCACCAAACTGTATCGGTGTTCGAACAACGTTAGGTTGATTTAATAGTATGGCGAAATGTGTGGACTAGGAGTCTAGCTAGGTTAAAGGTAAAACCCCATTCAGGTCGGAGGAATGAGCCTAAAATAATCAGATCGTTACTTTTGGCCTTATTGGACTCATATTTGGCCGTGATGGTGAAAGCCATGAACTTGAGCCAAATCCTGATAACAGGGTGATAAACCTTTCTCAGAACTAAATTCTGAAGGTTGGTCAAGTGTTCTCCTGATATTAACGGCCAAATTTGGGAAGGGTGCTGTTCATAGTCTAATCCTCCCCCCATGTCGTTCAGACCAAATAAACCAGCAAGCTTAGTCGTACTGAGCTGTTGCTCAATTCCATCTATCCTAAAATACAATGAGGTTTCTCCAAAGTCATCTTGTGTTATGGTCAATGAACTTAAGAACTCGAGAACTAACTCAGGGTATGTTTCTCTATGCATATTGAACATAAAATCCATGCCTATTGCTCTAAAAAAATGCATAGTATACTCAATTAATCCTAGGTTTCTAAGCATATTAGCATTAACAAACCTAGTAGGAATGATGGGTCTTTCTTTGAGATGTTGAAACTTATCTCGTTGGTCTTCATTCCTAAAAATAATCCTAAAAATGCATAGCATACTCAAATAATCCTAGGTTTCCCTCCTCCTTTGCCTTCTTCATTCTATTAGCTTGTTTTGGTTGATGATTTTCCTAAAACAAAGATTAAACAAGCAAAGAACACAAAATCTCTACTAAAAACCAAAGATTAATTAGTAAAAAGCAAATAAAAACTCAAATCTTGAAGAACTTAACAACTTTTACCTCAATCCTACAAATTGATGGATCTTGATGAGAATGGAGCAATGTGGATGCAATTGATGAAATTGAAGAGTGAATGTTGTTGTTGATGAGTGAATGTAGAAGGATTAAAGGACTTTAAGGCTTAGGGTTTGAGTTTTTAGTGAGAGAAAGTAGGAGGAAATGATATTGCTCGAGTGAGAAATAAGTTTTTAGTCGAGCAATATGGTTTAAACACAATTCTGTTAGAATCTGCATCTCGCTCGTCCGAGTGAACTCGCTCGACCTGTCGAGCGAAGTACAGGTTTTGCTTTATGGCTTTCTGTTTTGCTGTTGATGCTTCTGGAAAAAATAAGGTAAGTTGCTCGAGTTGTCGAGCGAGATAATGAAGGGCTGCTCGACAGGTCGAGCAAATCCCCTGCTTCACTGCATATGCCTGCTCATCGCTCGACCCGAGCCATTCTTGCTCGGCTGGTTGAGCGGATTTTTTTTTCAGCTGATAATCAATTAGAGTACCTGCAGTGCAATGTTATATTTAAAATACCCCTTTGCTCGACCCTGCAACATTAGTTGTGCAGATTTCTCATTTTTATGCATATAATGAACAACCCAACTATCAAATCCTGCATCCATCAACTTAGTACAAGCATGCTATATAAAATATGTTACATAATAAAAACAAAAACAAGAAATAAAAGTGAGTATACACAAAAACATACCAGAGTTGGGTTGCCTCCCAACAAGCGCTCGTTTAAGGTCGTTAGCTTGACTGTTGCGCATTATTCATTGAGAACACGTGGGGGCTCAAGCGGCATTACCACTGGCCCCGCTAAAGGCTCACCTGCGCGATAGTGTTTGACACGTTGACCATTAACCTTGAATGTTTTCCCTTTCGCGTTTGACAGCTCGATGGAACCATAGGGGAATACCTTCGTGATCTTGAATGGACCCGACTAGTGTTACTTCAATTTCCATGGAAATAACCTCAAATGGGAGTTGAATAATAACACCAATTGTCCAACTTCAAAGCTCCTTCTGATAAGACCCTTGTCATGCCATCGCTTGGTCTTTTCCTTGTATAGCCTCGAACTCTCATACGCATCCAAGCGTATCTCATCAAATTCGTTGATATCTAACAACCTCTTCTTACCAGCACGCAGTAGATCATAATTAAGGGCTTTGATTGCCCAAAATGCTCTATGTTCATGCTCTACTGGTAAATGGGACGGTTTCCCATAGACTAACTTGTATGGTGTGGTTCCAATAGGGGTTTTGAATGCTATTCTATAGGCCCAAAGAGAGTCATCCAACTTATTTGCCCAATCTTTTCTTGACCTTGCAACCGTCTTCTCCAAAATACTCTTGATCTCTCGGTTGCTGATTTAAGCTTGGCCATTAGTTTGCAGATGATAGCTTATACCAATCTTATGATAGACCCCATATTTATTTAATACACCTTCAAATCTCTTTTCCAAAAAATGTTGCCCTTCATCACTAATCAACACCCTCGGTATGCCGAAACGCGGAAAAATGTGTCTCTTGAAGAACTTGGTAACCACGCGCGCATCATTGGTAGGAGATGCAATAGCCTCTACCCATTTTGACACATAATCAACTGCCTTTAAGATATACCTATTCCCATATGAGGATGGGAATGGTCTTATGAAATCCACCCCCCATACATCAAAAACTTCGACTTCTAGGATGTTGTTGAGTGGCATTTCATTTCTTCTTGAAATATTCCCTGTTCTTTGACATCTGTCCCAGGATTTGACATAGGCATGTCTATCCTTGAACAGAGAAGGCCAATAAAAACCACAATGAAGAATTTTTGCAGCAGTCTTGGAGGTACTAGCATGTCCTCCACAGGGCAGATCGTGACAACGTGAGATAATAGAAGGTACTTCTTCTTGTGGAGCACACCTTCTAATTATATCATCAACACAAAGCCTATACAGGAACGGGTCCTCCCAAAAATGTCTCTTGACATTATAGAAAAACTTCTTTTTCTGCTGAGATAAGTATCCATCAGGAATGAATCCACTTGCTAGATAATTAGCCAGATCGGCATACCATGGAACACTTGTCATGCTTACAGCTAGGAGACACTCATCTGGAAATGAATCATCAATTGGAGTTTCCAAACTTGCTCCACCATCATGAATCAGCCAGAATAAGTGGTCGGCAGCAACATTCTCCGCACCTTTCTTATCCTTCACTTCTAAATCAAACTCTTACAATAGGAGAATCCACCGAATTAGGCGAGGTGTTGCATAAATTTCTCTACGGACCTCAAAGCTGCACGATCAGTGTGAACGATCACCTTTGATCCTAACAGGTACGGCCTAAATTTCTCTATGGAAAATACAACTGCCAAAACCACTTTCTCTGTTGTTGCATAATTCATCTGAGCTGGATCCAACGTCTTACTCGCATAATAGATGGCATGCAAGTTGCCATCCTTCCTTTGACGTAAGACAGCCCCTACAGCATAGTTACTTGCATCACACATGATTTCAAAGGGGATATTCCAATCCGGCGGTTGGATAATAGGAGCAGAGATAAAGAGCCTGTTTCAATATGTTAAAAGCTTCAAGGCAATCGTTAGTAAACAGGAACGGGGCATCTTTGGCGAGGAGCTCAGTTAGAGACCTAGCAATCTTAAAGAAATCCTTGATAAATCTCCGGTAAAAATCAGGGTGACCAAGGAAACTCCTTATTCCCTTAACATCAAAGGGAGGAGGTAAATGCTCTGTGATCTCTACTTTCGCTTTATCTACCTCAATGCCCCTGTTGGAGATAACATGACCTAACACTACCCCCTGTTGTACCATAAAATGGCATTTTTCCCAGTTTAGGGTGAGGTTGGTCTTCTTACACCTATGGAGCACCTTTTTGAGGTTGCTTAAGCATGCTTCGAAAGATGTTCCGTATACAGAAAAATCATCCATAAATACTTCCATAAAATCCTTAATAAAATCAGAGAAAATGGCCATCATGCATCGTTGGAATGTGGTGGGGGCATTGCAGAGACCGAAGGGCATTCTTCGATATGCAAAGGTCCCATAGGGACAAGTAAAAGTGGTCTTTTCCTGATCATCTGGATGGATAGGGATCTGGAAAAATCTAGAGTATCCATCTAAATAGCAAAAATATGAATGGTTTGCCAAACGTTCCAACATCTGATCTATAAAAGGCAAAGGGAAATGATCTTTACGGGTTGTTTTATTCAATTTTATGTAATCTATGCACATTCTCCAACCCGTAATTATTCTAGTGGATACTGACTCATCTTTATCATTTTTTATAACAGTCATGCCACCCTTTTTGGGCACTACCTGTACGGGGCTAACCCACCTACTATCAGAGATAGGGTAGATTATGCCTGCGTCAAGTAATTTCTGAACCTCTTTTCTCACAACATCTTTCATATTAGGATTCAATCTCCTTTGAGGTTCTATAGATGTAGCATGATCACCATCAAGAAATATTCTATGCATGCAAAAAGATGGACTTATACCAGTGATATCATCTATTGAATACCCTATTACACTCTTGAAATTTTTAATCAATGCAATCAATTGGTCAAGTTGGGTATTATTTAATTTAACATTAACAATTACTGGATAAGTTTCATTTTCTCCTAAATAAGCATATTTTAATGAAGAGGGAAGGGGTTTAAGATCTACCTGAGGAGGCATGGATCTCTCCCGTTTAACAGTCACCGAAGCCTCCAAAACTGTCTCCATCGCTGATTCTGTTGGACCTCTTGGGTTTTGATGATGACTACACTTTATATAAACGAATGTATTTTTAGAGATTGTTTGCAGGTCAATATCCGGTCATGATTAAGATCGTTGATAGTACCTATGATTTTGTCTACGAACATATACTTGTCAAAGGAATCCAAAGAAGTTAGAAGAAGTATATCGCTTAGGATGTCAAATGTAGACAGGAGGTCTACTGTTCCCAAGTTTGATAATCTAACACTGCTAGAATTTGGAGACTGTATACTGTTCTAGATTGAAGTTAGAATAACACGTCCGTTGAAATTATGATTGTAATTATATTTTCTGTTTTCAGTTGATGTATTTGCATTAATTAATTATGAAAGTTAATTGGCAAAATATTTTCTAAAAATATTTAACATATGACTTTCTACAATTGTTTTTATAAACTTTTTATTCCGGATATATATTTAGTGAATAACTAAATATATGGAACAACAGCTGATATTTAGGGAGCTTTAGCTATTATTAGAATAACCATCCCTAATATTAGTAAATAGGTAACCATCCCAAATATTAGTAAATAGGTAACCATCCCTAATATTAGTAAATAGGTAACCACCCCTAATGTTAGTAAATAGGCAACCGTCCCTATTATTAGCTGGGTGTAACCGTGTCTAAAATTAGTTTAAGTAACCGTGGTTATTATTTGAAAAGGGAACAGCAACTAATTTTAGTATATGGAAACTGCTGCTATTGTTAGTAAAAGGGAACAGTGGCTGATTTGCCTATTGTTAGTATAAGGGTACAACAGTTATTATTTGATAAACTGTGGACTTGAATTTGTCAAAGTGTATACCTATTTTAAGCTGTTAACCGTAGGATGTCCTTGGATTTTAAGATCCATATTATTCTCCTTATTATTTGGGATAAGGGAATAATGGTTAGTTACCTCCTTTTTCTTAGGGATTTTAATTCTATAAATAGAGATCTTTCGGCTGTTCCTAAATGTATGCGTATGTATGTGCTTTTGATTTCATACGTGATTTTTGGAAATTCAACAAGAAATATTTTGTTCTAAAAATTGCCAATCAACTTATAATATTTTCTTGTGTAACTCATTGATTTTATTTGTAGAGAATTTTATCCTTTTGTAAGGGCTTTTGAGAGAGTAATTGTAACTAGACTTGGGTGAGTCTAAGGGAGAATTAGATAGCTTTTAGTGAAGCTAGAGAAGAGATTAGCTTTTAGTGAAGCTAAGAGAGTTGCTTTTAGTGAAGCAGTTGGAAATAGAAGTTGGCCTAGTTGTGCGCATCGAGTGAAGCAAGGTGTTTAATGTAATAGTAACGAGTTGCCTTAAACATAGTGAAGAGTTTAGAAATCCCATGGGGTCGTGGATTTTCCTTCTATTTAGGCCTAGAAGGTTTCCACGTAAAAATCGTGTTGTCTCTTTCATTATTTTGCTTTAAATTTAAGTTTTATTTCTTTAATTTAATTCCGCAAAATCAGGGCAAAAACGCTTAAGCTTGTAACAACAACAATTCACCCCCCCTCTTGTTGTTGTTCCCATCTCTAACTCAGTCTACAGGTTCCATATAGAAATCTGGTTCATCTAACAGCTTTTTCAAACTTACGGCTTCTGAACACCTTCCATCCTCAACTCTTTCTAGATTGATCTCAAAGGGTCATCATACTGTGGATGTATAATCTCAACCCTTGCTACTTCTGCTCTGCACAATGATTAATCAACGGGTCCTTTCATTATTGATGGAAGAGGAAACTCAACGTCCTCCCCCAAGATGTTCAATGTAACCTTGCCATTGAATACATCAAAAACAGCCCGTGCGGTCTTCAAAAAATCTCTCCCAAGAATGATAGGTATGACATGATCTTCAACAATATCCATAATCACAAAATCACAAGGGACATAGAACATCCCTATTTGAACTGGCAAATCTTCAACAACTCCAATTGGAAACCTTACTAATCTATCGGCTAGCTGCAAAGACATCCTTGTTGGCTTGATCTTTGCATTGATCCTCTTGCATAAAGACAGCGGCATGATACTCACACTAGCCCCCAAATCAGCAAGTGCTTTATTAACCAAGACTTCACCAAATTTGACTGGAATGGTGAAACATCCGGGGTCAGCTTCTTTTTTCGGCACCTTGCATTCTAAGATAGCGTTGCATTCTCCTCTCAGTGTTTCTACGCCTATTTCCAGCAGCTGCCTTTTGTTAGATAATACCTTCTTCAGAAACTTTGCATAAGAAGGCATCTCCTTGATAGCATCTATGAAGGGAATGTTTATTTCAAGCTTACTCAAAACTTCTAAAAAACATCCCATTTTTTTCTTCAAGCTTGTGACGCGCTAATCTTTGTGGGAAAGGAACAGGAGGTACATATACATCAGTGGTGGGCTCCTTTCTCTTCTCTGGGGCAGGTGCTGGTAGTTCCTCCTTTTCCCTTTCATCAGGTGCTTCTTCCTCTATTACCACCTCTTCTTCTTCATTCTCAACAACAACCATGGGTGGAGGATTATAGGCTGTGCCGCTTCTTAGTGTAACTGTATTTACATGCCCGGAGGGGTTTTTCTCGGTGTTGCTTGGCAGTTGTCCACTGGGTATTGAGAGGTATCAGCATTAATCTTGGACTGAGTGATAATGAAGTTCTCCATCATGGACTCCAAATTTGATTTTTGCGGTAAGTTTTGTGGTGGAGGTTTTTGAAACCCTGGGGGTTGTTGGTTATATGTTGGTGGAGGTTGGTGATATGATGGTGGGTTCAATGATGCATTGGGATTTTCATATGAAAAGTTGGGATGATGCCTCCAACCTTCATTATAAGTGTTGGAGTATGGATTGAACGGTGGCTTCCCTTGGTTGTACACTACATTAACTTGTTGGCTTGATGATGATTCTGCTGCTGCACACTCTGATGGGGAATGACCTTGGATTCCACACACTTCACATGTCTTTCGTGTGTTCCCTACACTCAATTGGTCCATCCTCCTTGACAATGCGTGGGCAAAGTTTTGAATAGCAAGTAATGCATCCACTTCATATTTTCCACCTTTCTTGGTATTCCTTTTATCTTTCCAATGGAAGTTCGAGGACATTTTCTCGATTATCTGCTTGGCTACCTTGGAGGTTTTGGCCATCAATGTTCCTCCAGCTGCAGCATCTACTGAAATTCGTATCTCGTCCCTAAGACCATTGTAAAAATTCTTAGTTAAAAGCCAGTCTGGGATTCCATTGTAATGACCTGTTTTAATATAGGGTGTATTGGCAGAAACAATACACTAAATTGGGTCACTAAACTTTCGGAAAAAAAAAATTATAACTTCGAATAAACTAAATCGAAAAGTCATTACATAATAATCCAAGGTGTAAAACACTCCCTTAAATAAAAAATAAAACATCTAAACTTCAACTTAATGTTCTAGGTAACCCTACACTCTCTTAGTCTTATTCCCCAGTCACTCTAAGTGAATTCAATTATCACCTGCAACAACTAAACAGCAAATTACCACTTAGTGGCCAGTAACTAGACTGTCTGTTGGACCTCTTGAGTTTTGATGATGACTACACTTAAGCAAATATGTGTTTAGAGATTGTGTGCAGGTCGATATCCGATTAATTGTGATCGTTGATAGTACCTATGGCTTAGTTCATGGGAATGCACGTGTCAAAAGGATTCAAGGGATGTTAGAAGAAGTATATCGCTTGGGATGTAAAATGGAGACAGCAGGTCTACTGTTCCTAAGTTGGATGTTCTAGCAAAACTGGATTCTGGAAACAGCGCACTGTTCCTGAACTGGAGTCAGCCTACGTTAACTGGAAATTCTGGTTATTTATTTATAATTATTATTTTTAGTTAATGTATTAAATAAAGTTGATTTGTTGCATTTATTAATTATTATAATTAATTGGCAAAAAGTTTTCTTAAAATTACTTTACGTATGAGCCTCTAAATAAAGATCCTTTATTTTAGGATCTATATTTAGTAAATTTTGGATTTGCTAAAAATAGACATAGTGGTTGTTGAATGGGTCTTAGCTATCATTCTAAACCGTCTTTATTCCTAAAAGTTAGCAAGTAATCATTCCCAATCAGTATAACCGTTTCTATTTATAGCAAACACGTTCCAGCAATTAGTACTTGAACAGGAACAGCTATTGAAGAAACTGTTGTTTGAAGGGAACAGAAGCTAGTTTAGGCAAATGGGAACAGCGGTTATTTCTATATGATTTGACTTAATCAAATAACCGTATGTTTGGTTAATCCACATTACTCCCATGATCTTTTTGATAATGGAATAATGGATTGGAATATTCCTTATTCTTAGGGATTTTAGCTCTATAAATAGTAGACTCGGTTATTCATAAAAACTTGCCTTAGTATGAGCCATTAAATTATACGTAATTTTGGGAGAATTTTTACAAGAAAATTTTGTTTTAAAAATGCCAATTAATTTATAATATTTTCTTGTGCAACTTATTGATTTTATTTTTAGAGAATTTTTATCCTTTGTAAGGGTTTTTGAGAGAATTTGTAATTAGACTCGTGTGAGTCTAAGGGGGAAATTCGATAGCTTTTAATGAAGCTAGAGAAGAGATTAGCTTTGAGTAAAGCTAAGGAGAAAGCTTCTAGTGAAGCTAGTGGTGAGAATTAGCTTTTAGTGAAGCTAAGTTTGTTGCTTTGAGTGAAGCAATTTGAGAGAGAAGAGTTGGCCTAGTTGATGCGCTTCGAGTGAAGTAAGATGTTTAATGTAATTGTAACGAGTTGCCTTAAACATAGTGGAGAATTTAGAAATCCTGAGGGGTCGTGGTTTTTCCTTCTATTTAGGCCTAGAAGGTTTCCACGTAAAAATCGTTTGTCTCTTTTAATTATTTCGCTCTAAGTTTAAACTTTATTTATTTTATTCAATTCCGCAAAACAGGGCAAAAACGCTTAAACTAGTAACAACAACAATTCACCCCCCTCTTGTTGCTGTTCCCGTTCATAATTGAGTCTACAATTGATATCAGAGCCCTGTTCCCAGTAGATCAGGAAACCCTGAGGGCAGAATCCTGGTGTTCCCGAAAATGTCAATTATAAACGAGCGAATGGAAGAAGGGTATTCTACTCAAAGACCACCCATGTTCGATTGAAAATTCTATACATAATGGAAAAATAGGATGGAGATCTTTATCAAAGCGGAAAATTATCAAGTTTGGAGAGTAATCGAAATTGGAGATTTTGAGGTAACCACTACTAACTCCAACAATGAAATTGTTCTCAAACCCGCAACAGGTATATATTTCTAACTCATTTTATTTTCATCCATCCAAATTTAGTAAAAATAAATTAATAGAGTTGTTAAAGGAGACACAAGCTAAACTTGAAAATTGTAATGTTAAGTGTCTCCAATTAGAAAAGGAACTCAAGGTAAGCAAAGATCATGTCTCCTATATAAACACCTTTAGATACGATGTCCAAAACAGATTTTTCGGTTTGTTGGACCAAAATATAATTCTAAAGGAAAATATGGAGAGAATTAAAAAGGAAAATGTTATTCTTAATATTGAGTTGTCGCAATAGAAATTATTAGGCTTGAATAAAGAATTGAATGATGCATCTACTAAAGATATGTGCAATGATTTTCAAAATTTAAAGTTGAATCTAGAACCTAACCGTAACAATAATGATAAACTTGAACTAAATTCAAGAGAAAAAGGGAAAATCAAAATTACTCCCAAATGGATTTAAGATGCCAAAAGTATAAATTCAAAAGGCCTAAATTACTTTAAGAATAACAAGAAGAAGAAAGCTTACGTTGATCTCCCTAGTGACAGAATCTGTTCCTTCTGTGGAGGAACTGGCCATCTGAAGGACCAGTGCACCAAAAGGGAACAGTACACTGTCTCTAACAGAAATTATGTCGATAACGTTTGGACGAAGAAAAAAGATTCTTGTAAAATCAACAAGGAACCCAAGACAGCCTGGGTTCCCGTAACTAACAATTTATTTCTTTCAGGTCCAAGTGAGGGGGAACAGCTCATGGTATCTCGACAGTGGGTGTTCCAAGCACATGACGGGTGACAAATCTAAATTTCTCTCACTTGAAGCCTATGATGGGGGAACAGTAACCTTCGGTGACAATATGAAGGGTGAGATAATAGCCAAAGGAAAAGTTGGAAGGTCATGTTCCCATGCTATCGATAATGTATTTTTAGTCGAGAATTTGAAACATAACTTACTTAGCATTTCTCAATTTTGTGATAAAGGTAACTCTGTAAACTTTACTTCTGAAAGATGCATTATTTCTAGGAATGACACAGGAGACACCGTTCTTGAGGGAATCAGAAAAGGGAACACTTATGTTGTGGACCTGGACACTGTTCCCAAAACCAGTCTAACGTGTCTAAGCGTTATAGAAGACGACCCACTTCTTTGGCATAAGCGTCTAGGTCATGCTAGTTATACATTGATTAATACATTAAGATCAAAAGACCTAGTTAGAGGACTACCGGCTATAAAATTCCTTAAGGATGAAATTTGTGATCCTTGTGCCAAAGGAAAACAACTTAGGTCATCTTTTAAACCAAAGAATGTTGTGACCACCTCTAAACCACTTGAATTATTACATATGGATCTATGTGGACCTATGAGAACACAAAGCCGTAGTGGCAAAAGATATGTGTTTGTTATTGTTGATTATTATAATAGATTTACTTGGATTTTATTTTTAGTTAGTAAAGATGAAGCCTTTAATGAGTTTGTTTCTTTCGCTAACAAAATACAAAAATCTACCATTAATCAAATTATTCACATAAGGTCAGATCATGGAAGAGAATTCGAAAATTCAAGTTTCATGAATTATTGCAATGAGCATGGATTAAGTCATAATTTTTCGGCACCACGAACACCACAACAAAATGGTGTAGTAGAAAGGAAAAATAGAACTTTAGAGGAAATGGCTAGAACCATGTTAATTGCTAGTGGTCTACCTAGAAATTTTTGGGCCGAAGTTGTTAATACTGCATGTTATATTTTGAATCGTGTATTAATAAGACCAATCACTTCAAAGACACCCTATGAATTGCTTAAAGGTGTTAAACCAAATATTTCCTATTTTCGTATGTTTGGATGCGAATGTTTTGTTCATGTGAATGGAAAATGAAATATAGGGAAGTTTGATGAAAGAAGTGATGAAGCAGTATTTGTTGGCTACTCATCACTAGTTAACACCTTTTGTTAATGCTTAATGCTCTGATACTTATGATCAAGATTGATTTATATTGCTCTGATAATAGAAGTTATTTGATGAACTGTTGCTCTGATGACTCTGATGATGAATTGTTCTAATAATAGTTTTGAATGTTCTGTTGATAGGAGTATAAGATATATGCTCTGATTATATGATTAATTGTTCTGATTTCAAAGTTATTACATTCGAAATACTTAGTGATTTATGTTAACTATTTTTGGAAACTATTTAAAAACATATATTTTATATTGTGTTTTTATACTATATGGAGTAAACTGTGTTGCTATGATTGCTTGGTAAATTAAATTGTAACGAGTTAATTTACTAAGTTATGTAGAGTTGTTTTAATCTCTGACATGCTCTATAATATTGATTTTACTCTAATTTTATTTTAAGTTTGTTTAAAAGTTTGTCATCATCAAGAAGGGGGAATTTGTTGGACCTCTTGAGTTTTGATGATGACTACACTTAAGCAAATATGTGTTTAGAGATTGTGTGCAGGTCGATATCCGATTAATTGTGATCGTTGATAGTACCTATGGCTTAGTTCATGGGAATGCACGTGTCAAAAGGATTCAAGGGATGTTAGAAGAAGTATATCGCTTGGGATGTAAAATGGAGACAGCAGGTCTACTGTTCCTAAGTTGGATGTTCTAGCAAAACTGGATTCTGGAAACAGCGCACTGTTCCTGAACTGGAGTCAGCCTACGTTAACTGGAAATTCTGGTTATTTATTTATAATTATTATTTTTAGTTAATGTATTAAATAAAGTTGATTTGTTGCATTTATTAATTATTATAATTAATTGGCAAAAAGTTTTCTTAAAATTACTTTACGTATGAGCCTCTAAATAAAGATCCTTTATTTTAGGATCTATATTTAGTAAATTTTGGATTTGCTAAAAATAGACATAGTGGTTGTTGAATGGGTCTTAGCTATCATTCTAAACCGTCTTTATTCCTAAAAGTTAGCAAGTAATCATTCCCAATCAGTATAACCGTTTCTATTTATAGCAAACACGTTCCAGCAATTAGTACTGGAACAGGAACAGCTATTGAAGAAACTGCTGTTTGAAGGGAACAGAAGCTAGTTTAGGCAAATGGGAACAGCGGTTATTTCTGTATGATTTGACTTAATCAAATAACCGTATGTTTGGTTAATCCACATTACTCCCATGATCTTTTTGATAATGGAATAATGGATTGGAATATTCCTTATTCTTAGGGATTTTAGCTCTATAAATAGTGGACTCGGTTATTCATAAAAACTTGCCTTAGTATGAGCCATTAAATCATACGTAATTTTGGGAGAATTTTTACAAGAAAATTTTGTTTTAAAAATGCCAATTAATTTATAATATTTTCTTGTGCAACTTATTGATTTTATTTTTAGAGAATTTTTATCCTTTGTAAGGGTTTTTGAGAGAATTTGTAATTAGACTCGGGTGAGTCTAAGGGGGAAATTAGATAGCTTTTAATGAAGCTAGAGAAGAGATTAGCTTTGAGTAAAGCTAAGGAGAAAGCTTCTAGTGAAGCTAGTGGTGAGAATTAGCTTTTAGTGAAGCTAAGTTTGTTGCTTTGAGTGAAGCAATTTGAGAGAGAAGAGTTGGCCTAGTTGATGCGCTTCGAGTGAAGTAAGATGTTTAATGTAATTGTAACGAGTTGCCTTAAACATAGTGGAGAATTTAGAAATCCTGAGGGGTTGTGGTTTTTCCTTCTATTTAGGCCTAGAAGGTTTCCACGTAAAAATCGTTTGTCTCTTTTAATTATTTCGCTCTAAGTTTAAGCTTTATTTATTTTATTCAATTTCGCAAAAACAGGGCAAAAACGCTTAAACTAGTAACAACAACAATTCACCCCCCCTCTTGTTGCTGTTCCCGTTCCTAATTGAGTCTACACTGTCCTTAACACCAAGGTTCAAATTTAAACAAAGGACTAATGCGATAGAGTCAAATAATATTGATCAATTCAATTAAAATACCAAAACCGATACAAGCCAAACCGATAGAGTCAAATAATATTGATCAATTCAATTAATACCAAAGTAGGATAACCAAATCAATTAAAACCGAGGATAACTTTTCCAAAACAATTTAACAAAAATCAAGTTAACAATATTTTCAAGTCGTACTTGGAACAGACGCAGTGAACAAATTCGCGGCCCACTAAGCCTAGATAAAGTGAGGGCGAACCTTGGGTAAACCACAATGATATAACCCTGTCTAAGAATGGCCAATCTCTCTCGTTTTCCGAAGATCCAGCATAACGAGAACGACAACTAAATCTAAAACTAATCTACTATAGATGTGTTGTCCAATCCAAGGAACCACTTTGGACTTACCCAACGATTTCCAAATAACAACAAAACCATTGTTCATAAGGAACAACTATGGATTTACCCTTAAGAACCCAAAAGCCACAATGACCATTTCCAAAATACCAAAACTCCTAAGGAGTTGTTCAAAAGCAATCAAGATCAAAATCATACAGTTTAAGTTGTAATGTCTGAGTTTGGAATAAGGATAATTCGAACTTAATCAAGAATACACCTTAGAACAACTCTTGGCAAGAATATACTACAGACAATGTTATTTTATTCTTAAGTATAAACTTGTTGACAAGCAACAAAACAGTTTTATAAACCATCACAATAAAATCACATAACCATTATAATAGTCAACAAAACTCAATGGTCATGGTCAAAGTCAATGTCAAAGTCAAGTTCTCTATTTACATGACTTTAACAACAAATGGTCATAAACTATCTAATTAAAATAAATAAGTAGTACATGAAATTAACACATAACCAAGCAATTAGGTACATAACCAAAAATTAATGAATTAATAAATAAATCAGATTTTAATTCCTCTTAACCTTAATTAATTCACAAAATTCAAATTAACTAGTATAAGCCATTATTAAGTAATAATTTTATAAAAATAAAACCAAAATTCATTAAATTAAATATTAAATAATTACCAACTAAATAGATACTGAATTAGATTACATGAAATTAGATTTTAACCTTTTAGCTAATTCGCTGAACACTTTACTCGTAAGTTTGTTAATTTAATTAACCAAAATGAAACTAGACCAATTATAATAAATAAATTTACTAAAATAATTATTAGACTTAAATTAATGATAAAACTTAATTTCAGACTCAAATTTAAATAATTTTACGTGGCTAACTAATAATAAAATAAATTCTGGAAATAAACTGTCAATTAATCGCAATAGTTGAACAATTACTAGAAATTCCATTTTAATTAAATTAACTGGCCCGAGTTAACCAAAATTAATTTACACTATTACCTACTGATTATAACATATTTTAGTGTTAAAATAATATGGAAATAAATTAAAATCAATAAGTTACAGCCAAATTACTATAAATAAAAAGTGCAGATTTTCCAGATTTTCATAATAATTTAAAATAAAATTATTCAAATAACGGAAACTAATTTTAACCAATCCTAAATTAAATCTATGTTATAAGACATCATTAAAATAACAGTAATATATGCACGAAAATAATTAAAGCAAAACTTACAATATAAAACCGAATTAATCAAGTTAAATTTTAATTAATCCTAAACAAGACTTCTATGTTTAATTAAGAAACTAAGTGAGGAAAAATCTAGTTACCTGGATAATGGAGGAAAGTAATAATCTTTAGAAGATTAAAGAAATCTCCAAGAAAATCTCCCAAATAATTTGCAAAATAAATTCCTTGAAGTAAGCTTGATTAATTCAAAATAAATTTTCAAAAGTAGCCTAAAAATATGATAATATTTTGGCACTTGAAGAAAAATAAAGCAAGTATTTTGTTATGTTCTTCTTTTTTTTTGAGAGAAAAGAATGAGAGAAAGAAATTTTATGAGCTAGTTTATGAATAATTGAAAAATTACATAACAATAGGCTAGTATTTATAGGAGGGGAAAAACCATCCCAAAAGATTTCTCATAATGGCTAAAAATTATGAGCATTAGGGAGTTCAATCAACTTGAGGAAAAGAAAATGAAAAGATTTTGAAGGATGTTCATGCATTTATTCCATTCTAGAATGTACCAAATAATTAAGCATGAATTAGAATCAATTAACCTAAGTAAACACTAATTTTACAAGCCTATCATGATAATAATGTACTAAAAAAAATATATAGTCCTCCTAATTTAAAACTTGTTACCACAAGTTGGGCCAAAAATAAATAACCTAGGACATATAATAGTAGTACATAAAGTTTATTAAAATAACTCAACAACAACAACAACAACAACAACAACAACAACAACAATAATAATAATAACTTACGCACATTTTAAATCACATTATAAAGCATAAAAGAGATAGTTATAATAAATCACAAATAATATCATAATAAATTATTTTAAATTAAAGACTAGACTTAAAGAAAAGTAACTAGAAAGAGGAATAAAATGGAAATTATGCCATAGAGAAAATTCGGGGCATTACATCCATGGTGCGGGCACTTCCTTTGTAGCCCTTTACATCTTTCCCAAGCCTCGTATAATGCTTCATCATCATCTTGACGGAATGAGGTGATATCATTACGTAGTTTAGCAGTTTTGGCTGGTGAAAAGAATCAAGCAAGGAAAGCCTTAGGTAATGCCTCCCAAGTGCGATACTTGTTTGGCCCTTCAGATTTTCACCAATCTCTTGCATCACCACGGAGTGAGTAGGGGAAACAAATCAGCTTCATTTGTTCATCAGAAATCCCCTGATATTCCACAGTGCTACATTTATTCACGAACTCATCTAGGTGGTCGTTTGGATTCTCCATCTCAGTGCCAGAAAATTGATATTGAGCAATGAATTGAAAGAACGCTGGTTTGATCTCATAATTTGCGGCTGTGATGGTTGGCTGAACAATACTCGACCCTAGACTCCCATCAGGCATGGCATATTCCCGAAGGGTTTTGGGTGTTCTACTGCCATTTTTCGTTGTTTCTTTCTCCTTCTTCTTCTCCCAATTTCAGGATTTATAGGTACAAGATTATCTTGTCCTTGAGACCTAGTTTGCATACACTACACTCATAAATCGGGGTCAAATGCAAAGTGAAGAGAAAAAAATAAAAACAACTCAAAATGATAAAGAACAATGAACTAACTAATCAAGAAAAACAATTAACAAAGTCGCCACTCCCCAGCAACGGCGCCAAAAACTTAATTGGGATTTTATGTCCTTCAATAGTAATACCGCAAGTGCATGGCGCAGAGTAGTACGTTGGCAAGTACGGGTCGAATCCACAAGGAGTGGGGGGTTCAGTTAATTGTTTCTCGATCGATTAGTGTGTTAGAAAACGTATAATATGATGTTTGGAGATAGAAATAAATAAAACAAGCAATTAAAAAAATACTTAATGAAAACAAATCATAAAAGTAAATAAGGATACAATGAACTAAAAGAAAGGATAAAATGATCAATAAACTAAGAGACATAGGCTAGGCTTTCTCACCAAAGTAGTGTTTACTATACATTAACCTAAGGTCATGGATATTTTGTTATAAGGAAGAACGTATCATAAGTATTCTCTCTCGAGCAACAAAAGCTTCCTAACCATACTCAACTACCTATTCTCATGGAACTAAGCATAATTTAAGACATGAATCACACATTCAACATTTCCTATCAAAGCATGTACCTATTCTCATGGAGATGTCTTAACTTTTAAGCATAGATTATCATTAAAAATCGAATCTCATCCTCAATTCAACGACACTACAACATGATAGAAAAATCCATCTTAAATCATAAACAACACAACAAAACCAAAGGTAAAGAAAGCAATTCAAACAACATTCATGGTGATAATGCCTAGCCTAAGCCAAAATAAACTACTCACTCATACTAATATTGAAATTGTAGAATGCAACAAGTCAAGAATCATAGATGAATAAATTAAGCTAGAGTATCCTAAAGAGATGAAAGTAATATAAGTTGAAGAACTACAAGCATGAATATATGAAACTAAAGCAAACAATCAAAGGAACTAAGTGACATGAATTAAAAACAATATAAGCAAGGATAGAAGTTACTCTTTTGAGCTCAATCTAAGGATGAACAAGATGAATTGATGATTCAAAGTAAGACCTTCCAAAAGCTTCAATAATAGTACATCAATGATTGAAGAATTCCAAGTTGCAAAACAGTACAATAAAGGATGAAGTAAAGATTGTATTTGGAAAGTGAAAATACTAGAATGAATTGAAAGAGAAACTATGCTAACACTAATTCTTAATTGAAATGAAAGCAAAGCTATGAAGAATACATAAATTACTCAAGATGAAAGGTGAAAACTGAGATGCAAGCTCCTTCTTCCGCTTATATATTTATAGGCTTCAAAAACAAGTGGGGGGGGGGGGGGGGGGGGTGCCATCCCTAGTAGATAGGATATGGTGGCTAGCAGTCTTGGCGGCAGCAATTAGAAGCAAAAAATATAATTGGACCTCGTATGATGCTTTAAAAAGATCGCACATGTTGCTGCCGCCCATTTCGCTCGACCAGTCGAGCCACCTTCAGGTCTAATATCAAAAACTTCAAGAATTGGACCGAATGTGAAATTCAGCTCCGCTCGACCTGAGCCATTGTGCTCGACTAGTTGAGCATATGTACTGTGCTCCTGAATTAAATCCTGCTGATGATCAGAAGCTCTGGAAATGTGAATGCACTTTGCTCGACCCAAGCCAACTTGGTCGACCGGTCGAGCGAGCGTCAAATGTGTAATTCTCAGCTTCTGACTCGAGCAATGCTGCTCGAGCCACCTTGGCTTGAGCCTGTTCTGGTCGAGTGGATCTATTTTTTCTTCTTTTTGGCTTGTTCTTGTGGGTTGGCTCATGATGTTTCGCTTCTTTGAGCTCTCAGCGTTTAGGTGAGCAATGTATGCAACTAAAAGGGCTAATTTGTGCTCGGTGTATATGATTAGATCTTGAAATGAAATAAAATACCAAAGCAACAAAACAAGCGTAAAATCCAATAAACCAATGCAATAACATGTAGTTTCTTCACGCTAAACAAGACACCTATAGGGGTAAAAATAAAGATAAAATGTAGCTAACAAATATATCATCAACATAAATTAATAGGATGATATAACTGGACTGATATCTCTTGAAGTAGCAACAGTGGTCTATGTTGCACTTCTAGAAATCTTCCTTGTGCATGAAGTTAGCAAATTTTTGTTCTACTGTCTTAGAGCTTGTTTCAGCCCGTACAAACTTTTCTCAAGTTTGCATACCATATTTTCTTTCCCACTTCCAATGAAATCTTCTGGTTGGTGCATGTATATTTATTTATCAAGATCTACATGAAGAAATGCATTATTGACATCTAACTACTTAAGATAAAGATTTTCTAACGCAAAAATACTCCACATTGTTCTTATGGTATTGAGTTTCATAACAATAGCAATTATGATCAACTCGTTTTATCTATTGAAAACCTTTGACAACTAGTAGAGCCTTATACCTCTTAGTACCATCGTGCTCATTTTTTACTCAATATATCCATTTGTTACGAAGGGTCTTCTTACCTATGGGTAACTTAGTTAGTTTCTATGTTTGGTTTGAAATCAGGGATTACATTTGATTTTTCATTGCAAGCACTCGCTTAGCATCTCTGGTCTGGGATATGCGTCATGATAATCTTTTGGTTTATCTTCATCAGTTAACAACAAATAACTCATATATTTTCTATCAGGCACATGTGGTCGAGTAGTCCTTCTTAGTGTAGGAGCTTCACTAAAAAGTTGTTGTATCTCACCAAATTGCGATATACTCCTCTGTACAATCAACCCATCTTATTGCGGAGTACTTATTATTGTGTACTCTTCCGTCGTATTGTCTGAGACATAATCTTCAACAATAAATTTTGATTCTTTTTAATTTGTGTCATGACTCTCAATTTTATATTTGTCTTTGTACATGACTCTCTCATTGAAAATTAAATCTCTTGAAAATATAATCTTTTTACTTTCATTATCCCAAATGCGGTATCCAAACTAATTTTTGCCATAACCATGAAAGCACATACTTTTGATTTAGGATCGAGCGTATTTCTGCCTTCATCACTAATGTACACATTAGCTACACAACCAAAAATTTGATCTCTGAGCCGTTTCATACCTCCTCATGTAATTTGTATTGTAATGGGTTTAATGGTCCTTGATTGATCAAGTAAGATGCTATATTGACGGCTTCTGCCCATAATTATTTTGGTAGACCTGACTGTATATGAATGCTTTTGGATCTTTCTGTCAATGTTGATTCATTCGCTTAGTCATGCCATTATGCTGAGGCGTACCCAGCACAGTTCTTTCCATCTTGCTACCATGCTTATAATAAAACTTCTTGAATGTGGTGTCCTTATTTTCTTAACCATTTTCGGACCTAAACCTTTTGATCTTCTAACTTGTTTCGTTTTCAACCCGAGCGTTCCATCTCCTAAAAGCGTCAAACACTTTGGGCTTGTATTTTAGAAAGTAAACCCATAATTTCCTAGGGTGATCATCAATAAAAGTCACAAAGTATTAAATTCCACCCATAAACGAGGTGGTTGTTGTTCTTCAAACAACAAAATGAACAAGCTTCGATTTTCTTTCATTGTAGTTCTTCTATATGTCTGAAAGCTTATCCTCTTCTGGTTTCCAAGTATACAATCTTCACACATGTCAAAATCCACATATTTTGGACCAGGGAGTTTCCCTATTAAATGCATGATCTTCATTCCTTTCTCACTCATTTGACCAAGTCTTTGGTGCCATAACTTAGAGTTTTCATTTTCTGTTGCAATTGCAATCAAACAACACGCTCTAGCTATCAAATAGAGAGTACCATTCTTTTTAACATGAACAACTATCATTAATCCCATTGAGATTTTCCAATTATCACCTTGAAAGATTATAGTGTTACCTTCACGAGCCAACTGCCCAATAGAGATCAAGTTTTTCCTTAGGTGGGGAACTTGTTTAACATCCATTAGCTCCCAAGCTGACCCATTTAACTTAATCTTTATGTTACCTTACCTACAATATCACAAGGTTGGTCTTCACCAAGGTATACTTATGCAAGGTTTTTATGGACATATGTCTCGAAAAAGTTTTATTTGAAGTGGCACAGAGTGATGCTCCACAGTCTAATTCCCAAGAATCTTCTTTGCTTTCCAATCAGCTTATCAATGCATGATCACCTTCTCCAATAGAATTGACATTTGCCTCTGTCTTCACTTCTCCGCTCGCTGCATTCACTATTCGCGCTTCATCATTCAGGAGACTATTATAAACGTAACAAATAAGATCATCATCGGAATAACCATGGTAAGGACAACTTGCACACAATCTCTTGAATCTCTCCTAATACTCATAAAAAGACTCATCTGACCATTGCTCTATGTAGCTAATTTCCTTCTTCAAAGTTGATGATTTAGAAGCTGGGAAATATTTCTCCAAAAAGCGTCTTTTCATATCCGTCCAAGTAGTGATATAACCCGATGGTAAGTAATATAACCAATCTTTCGCGGCATACTTTAAAGCAAAAGGAAATGCTCCAAGTTTGAAAACAACATAAGAAGTGGCTTCAAATACTACAAACCACATGGAATTCAGATAAGAACTTGTATGGATCTTTACCATTGGAACCATGATAGGTAGGCAACAGATGGATAAGCCTTGATTTGATCTCAAAAGTAGAACCCTCCCCTTATGTAGGATATGTGATGCACAAGAGTTGATGTTCTATATTAGGGGCTTTCAACTCTTGCAATGATCTTTCTCTAGCCATTGATTCAGATACTTCAAAAGGGAGTTCCTTAAAACACTCACGAATTTTTTTCCTTAACGTAAAAAGTGTCCTATCTATTTCAGGATCGTACTACAAAATATCTTTGTCAGTAGCACGAGTATTTACCATAAACAAAGAATATCGTACAATCAAAAGAAATACCAAAATCAAAATAGGGTGCGCCTAAACTTTCCCCGGCAACGGCGCCAAATTTGACAGAGCTCTTTTTACAGTCGTTTATGCTTGCCAAAGTAAATTACAACTACTCCTAAATATAATACAACTAAGTAATATAATAGTAAGCAGAGGTTTGATCCATAAGGAAAATAGGACCTTCAAATGATTTAGGTGTATCTTCTTAGATATGAATACTAATATAGAGGGGTTAAGTGTAGTGATAAGGAAAATTGTTTAAATTGACTAAAAACAACTAATAAAGATTTTATGGTTGTAAACAGAGAAAAAAAATTCTTGAGTATTTGTTAGTATTCCAACTTCACACATTAATTCTCAATCTTCCCAAATCAACACAATCAACTAGTCTATGGAAAGGAAAACATCCTTAATCTTGATTTATAAATTCAATAATGAAAAGCATCAAGTATACATCATAACAAGTCAATACACTTATGAAATTGTAAACTAAAGCAAGATTACAATTAACCAAAATGAAAATCCTTCTTAAACAACTTATAAACTAAAGCAAGTTTTATAAATTATTCAAGCTGCTACCATACTAAAATTAGACAACTCAAATTAGACAAAGCAATCAAATTCAATAGCATGAGAATAAGCAATTACAAAACCTATTTGCAAACTAAGTATTCCAATTAAACCAATTCAATTCATATTCAAGAGTAAAGAGATTATCAAAGATGATTGTATTGATAAAGGGAAATACTTACAATTGATGACAAAAGAGGATACTAACTTTCCTCAGGATTAAAACCTTAGCCAACAATGGCCATCTCTTTCAAAAGCATGAGGAAGAATGAGTTTTAAAATTTTTCCTAAATTACAACCTGATGTGTAAACTAGTGGGACTAGGTTACAAAAACGGGGGGAACCCAAATGAAATACTTAAAAGAAAAGAAATGTATTTGACTTAGAAAGAAAGATGGTAAGAAAGTGGTATATGTATATGGCTATTTTATGAAGTTATGAAAAATAACAGTTTTTTTGTTTGAAATAGTTTTCAAGAGTTTAAAAATAATTCCAAGATTTTCTGGTTAAAAATTCTGGATTTTCAAAAATATGGAAAAACAAATAAAAAAAATTGTGTTTGATAAGGAACACTCACTTGAATCATACTAAAGGATATGTAAGCAAGGAACACTCACTTAAACTTACTAAGTTGTATTATCAATTTAAGGAACACTCAACTCAAATTAGAACATTACGAATTAAAATGTATGGTACTCTCACAAACACTTTAATCTCATCAATGTAAGAAAACCTGACAATTTGGATATTTCATGATATACCACTGAGTTTCTTCGAAATTCACCATATACCACATAAAATATTCTAATTCACCATATACCATTGAGTTTTCGTCCGTTAGCACAGAATACCCTTAATGACAACTGCCGTCAGTGTGCCTTTTGTGGTAAATTAATAATTCACCATATACCATTTACTTTTTTTTATTTGCGTCAAATACCATTTTTTTAAACCAAGTAGTTAACATTGTGAGGGTTGAGGTTGTGAGGATTAAGGTTGTGAGGGTTGAGGTTGTGATGGTTGAGGTTGTGAACCTTCTGGAAAATATCAGCATTAGGGATTGAACCCGAAAAAATTGTTAGCCGATAAATGAAGATTCTGAAGAGAGTTCAATTTGCCAATGCTTTTCGGAATGTCTCCTTTCAAGTGATTATCGCTCATGTCAAGGTTAATCAACAAGCTCAAATTTCCTAGTTCAGATGGGATTTTCCCACTAAATTCATTCAAACCAAGAGTTAGAACACGCAACTGATGCAGTTTCCCAAGCTCACCCGCCCTGCTTTCCGATGTTGTTACTATTGAGACATCAGTATTGCTATCAACACTCATCTCATGCCTCAGTCTTTCCCAAGCTCAAATTTTTTGAAAAAATACGTTGTGTTTGGGGAAGTCAAGCTTAACAATGGCGCCCGTTGAATGCGTAAGGGCGCCAGTAGTGAGAATTTCAATTGACTTCTATTTTGAATTGGAAGGTTTTACATTCAAATTTAACAAAAAATGATGTTAATTCATTGGTATTGCATTGAAAGTTTCATTAATAGAGATAATTGAGCTCTTTAAATTAAAATCTTTTAGCATGGTGGGAGAAATGTGGCGGAGCTATGAAGGTTAATTTTATCATTAGCATGATCTCTTTGGTGAAATTTGCTTTGGTGAAATTTGGATAGTGTTTCTTTTAACGACAAACTGTTTTGCTTGCAGGAAGGTAACGTTAACTCACAAGTTTATGAGTTCAAGGATCACTAAATGGGACAATGATGTTGAGGAGTTCAACACCTTAAGTATTTCAAGCTTGATAGCACACATCAGTAAATGGATTCAATTGTAACTGATTACTTCCGAAAAGAACATTAGAGCTGGAGACAAGCATTCGAAGGTGTCAAAGTTTGTTTTAGATTGTAGGTGCTGGGAGATACTCAGATATTGCTTGAAGGAATCAGAAAGAATGTGTGTTCCGTTGAGCTTGAAGGAATCACAGGTTGTAGAAAGTTCAAGAGCCAGTGAAACCCCACATCTTTCAAAGTTTAGCAACTCGACCACAGAGAAGAACCATACCACCGTGTAAAACTACGCGAGCCGCGAAGTGGAAACAGAAGCAGCTCCGCGCCCCGCGGACTGCTGTTTAAGTCACACTATATTTCAGCGGCACACTGGTAAGGGCATACTGGTAATTTACCACAAACGGCACACTGACGGCAGTGTCATTAATGGTATTCTGTGCTAACGGACGTAAACTCAATGGTATATGGTGAATTAAAACATTTCGTGTGGTATATGGTCAATTTCGAATAAACTCAATGGTATCTCATGAAATATCCGTAATATTAATAATATTAATAGTAATAAAAATATTAATAATCATAATAATAACAACAACAACAACAACAACAACAACAACAACAACAACAACAACAACAACAACAACAATAATAATAATAATAATAATAATAATAATAATAATAATAATAATAATAATAATAATAATAATAATAATAATAATAATAATACTAATAATAATACTAATAATAATACTAATAATAATACTTACATATATAATAATAAAAGTAGAAGTTAGTAATATTTAGCTACTAATAACTATAATAAAAAGAAAATAAAGATAATAAAATAATATAGATATATACATATACATATACATATATATATATATATATATATATATATATATATATATATATATATATATATATATATATATATATATATATATATATATATATATATATATATATATATATATATATATATATATATATATATATATATATATATATATATATATATATATATATATATATATATATATATATATATATATATATATATATATATATATATATATATATATATATATATCGGATATTTCATGATATACCAGTGAGTTTCTTCGAAATTCACCGTATACCACACGAAATGTTTTAATTCACCATATATCATTGAGTTTACGTCCGTTAGCACAAAATACCATTAATGACAACTGCCGTCAGTATGCCGTTTGTGGTAAATTAACAATTCACCATATACCATTTACTTTTTTTATTTGCGTCAAATACCATTTTTTTAGACTACTCAGCAAACCCACATCGAAGAGAATTGTTTTCATTTCTCTTAATTTGTAGACTACTAGAACTAGATGCCTACAGCCAAAATATGCCTTCGTTTAACTCAACTCAATAAAGTTTATTAGGCATTTATGGTCATCATAGTTTCATTTTTGCATTGCATACTCTCAAAAGCAAGAAAAGCAGACTATATGTACTCTATCAATTAGTTCGAACAGTAAGTACAGTAAAGTGAACAATTGCATCATAATATAGTCCAAGACTCATCATAATGCGCCAGCATAGCAGGATCAGCATGATCTTCGCTCTCGAAGCGATCAGGCTCTTCTACGGCATGATCAGCTTCTCGTTCATCTATCTGCAGAGAACGAAGAATAAACAGTAATATAAACACATAGCCGACATTTTCCTTCATCAATAAGAGACAGACCTTGTCAAAGCTCAAAATGTACATCTTCTCCATTAACAGATACCCACTTACCTGCACAGAAGAAGTAACAGTGCAACTCTAGTACTAAAATCTCAATCCAGCAAGTTCATTAATTCGTACATGTGGAATCAAAATGTGGGTTATTTTCCAATAAAGTAATGTGAATTATTAACATACTTATAACTAGCAGTGATAAACACAAAGATTCAACTTTATTAGTATTAGCGATTTGATGGAATAAAGAACATCAACAGCTGTACAAACCCATTTTCTAAAAACATTTGTAGTAAACAAAAAAAACAACTGAATTATCAAGTTAAGAATACATGTTTGCAATTGATATTCAATACTCATAAACCATAAAGATTCAATCTTTCTCAGTAGTTTCAAAAATTTATAACTTTTAAGCAAACAATTAGAGTATTAGAAGTAATAATTACTTCATGAGAGGTGAAGAAAAGTGGATTTTTG
>NC_080053.1:7244520-7277020 GCF_026212465.1 Amaranthus tricolor | reverse complement strand
TGTGTGATTCCCAAGTTGTTTAGGAACCGAAATAATGTACTTACGCTTCATACACAACCAAGGAGGCAAATTATTGATCAATAAAAATACCGGCTAAGTACTATGTTGAAAACTAAGATTGCCGAATGGGTTCATTCCATCCGTACACAGTCCGAGCCTTAAATTAGGAACTTCATCCCCAAAATGTCCTATGCAACCTATCAATACTCTTCCACTCCAGAGAATCAGATGGATATGTGACCAAGTGATCTTTCTTCACCTTATTTGCATGCCACCTCAAATTTAACGCATTTTTCTTTATAGAAAACAAGCGTTTCAATCTAGGTATTATTGGAAGATACCACAATACCTTAGCCGGAGGCCCTATAGCATCCCAAACCCATTTACGCTTGTAACGCGATAACCCACACCTAGGACACTCTTCTAAGTTCTCAATTTCATTCCGATACAATACATAATCATTCGGACACGCATGAATCTTCTGTTACTCTAAGCCGAAAAGACACATGAGCTTTTTGGCATAATATGTCGACTTTGAAACTAGTGTCACTCCAATTGAACTTTGACTTAATGTTGAAAATTGTTAACATGGCTGTTAGTTTTGTGAACTTTGTACATCTAGGGTACAAAGGCTTTTGAGAAGCCTCAATCAACAATTCAAATACACGAGGATTTTTTCCTAACTCATCCTCGACTCCCTCCATCATCTCATTAACACGATCTACATCCTCATCGACATTCTCTTCATCTGTCTCATACCCATCAACGCGATCTAAATCCTCATTGACATCCACATTATTGACATCCTCAAAAACACCTTTTTCTTTGTAAACTCCCTGCGCACCATGCCAAACCCAAACATGATATTTTGGCCTAAACCCACGTCGATGTATGTGCTTCCTAAGGATATCAAAACTATCTACCTTTGATACATTGCCACACTTGACACATGGGCAATAAAAACACACTCCCTCCCGTCCTAACTTGATTTTCAACGGAAATACTACAAAATTCTAATACGCCATCAATTAATTTTGACAATTAATGCTTCCATACATCCAAGAATGATCTTTTGTCATCCTAAGTGTGATTAATTAATTCAAAACAAAATTAATACACATAAATCAATATATGTATATACTTAACCCTAATTAACCCCGCCAAATTTACCCTATTTAACCCTATTTAATGTTTATATTATTTAATGTATTCAAATTATGTATATTTTAATTACAAAATATAAATAACAAAAAAAAAACCATTTTTTTAACCTAATAAACATAAATCATAATAATTAACAAACTAATAATATACAACTACATATATAAGTAAATTAATCACATTCAAAGATACAACTACATATATAAGTAAATTATTCACATTCAATCCACCCTAAAAATCCTAATTAATTAAAATTTTCACATTCAGATATAAATTTACATACATAAGTAAATTATTCACATTCAAATATACAACTACATAAATAAGTAAATTATTCACATTCAATCAACCCTAAAAATCCTAATTAATTAAAATTATTCACATTCAAATATAACTTTACATACATAAGTAAATTAGTCACATTCAAATATACAACTACATACATAAATAAATTATTCACATTCAATCTACCCTAAAAATCCTAATTAATTAAAATTATTCACATTCAAATATTCAAGTACATACATAAGTAAATTATTCACATTCAAATATACAATACATACCTTGGTAATTAGATATGATAATTTTGTTTCTACAATTGGATTATGTAACCTACAACGAAAAGCAAAATCAAAATTAGTATAAAAAAAAAATAAAAAACTAATCCCTAAAACACAATGAAGCTAAGCTTGAAGAACTTAAATTAAGCTTGAAAAATTTATACCTTGAAGAAGAACAAGACTAAGCTCTAATTTCGTAGGTTTCGTGGGTTTTTGAAGGAAAAGCAACAATGGTGGGTTGAAATGTTGTAGATTAAAACAAGGAGAATCAACAATGGGTTGAAATTTTATGGGTCTTTGAAGATGAAGAAGGAAATACGTGGGTGGGTAATTTGTGGGTCTTCGAAGAACAGTATAAGAAGAAGAAGAGCAGTGACTAGTAGCAGTGGGATTTCAAAGAACAGTAGAAGAAGAAGAAGAACAGTGACGTTTTTTAGAACAATAAATATGAATTTTACGTGCGTTTTTGAAGAAGAACAGTAGTATCCAAGTTTATGAAGAAGAACACAGTAATATGCAAGAAGTTATTGTATGTAAAAATTTCAAGGGCTTGCACTTTATTGCTGGCGGGATTGTGAAAGAAAAAAATTCAAACATATATTGCGGTTTACTAAGAACCGCAACCTTTAATTGGTTTTTGTTGGGTTGGACTTTGAAGAAAAGAAAAGAGCAAAGCACATATGCTGTGGTTCAAATAAAACCGCAGCCTTTAATGACTTATTTGTTGCGGTACTAAAAAAACCGCAGCCTTTAATGTTATTTTTTTTCCCTCGTTTTTTTATCCTATTTTATGCTGCTTCTTTAAAATACCGCAGCATATGTAACGTAGCAGATGAAGTTTTTTCCACTAGTGCACTTATGTATAATGCAACTACCATTTATTTTTAATGGTGTAAGTGTGCATCCTATACCACACATTTAGACAAAAACTGAATGCTTTAACATATTTCATAAAAAGACTCAATCCTTCATGAAAATAACAACCAAAAAAGCAATAAAAAGCACAAAATAACTTTCTAAAGGAAAAAGTTGACTTAGCTTTTCCTTGGATTACCTTAAAGTCAAGTCGGCTTAAAGTTCTATATTAAATTGTCGTTCCAGAGGAAATAGTCGAGCCATCTTTTTCTCGGTTGTCCTTGAAGCCGAGTCGGCTTTATTTACTGCCTAAATAGTACTTTGCATCCATCAACCGGAGTCGGCTTGTGCGTTACAAACCAAAAGGCCGAGTTGGCTTTTGGGTCTATGTTGTGCTCTTTGTTTACTAGTTTTGTCTTTGCTTTAAACTTAACACTTATATGTCCCATTAATTTAATAGTACTTGGTATTACTTTTATGTTTAATATACTCGAAATATTTAACAAATGGGCATAAAATTATTTGCAAATTTGGTTACTTAAAGTGGTTGTTCACAAATAACCTGTCATATAAACTTTCACAATATATGACACCAAATTAGACATTTCATGTCATTAAGGAGCCTTTCCAAAAATTTTAATTTATTTTCTTTATTTTCTTTATTACAGGGTATATTTGGTTAGAATTGAACCAACCAAAGTGATATTAACAAAACTTAAAAAAGATAAATATAAAAAAGGCATTGAATTTTGATATAGATATTTGGCCACTTGAAGTATAGCAGTTTAAATTCAGAGAATTACTACACCTTTGCTTCGAATATCCTCAAACAATGCTAAAATCATGAGTACGACTAAAAAAATTCCTGTGTTTTTAGCTTAACTCAATAGCATATTTTTTTGTCTTGTGTATAATAGCCATTAATGTATACTCTCCCTAGTGGAAAAAAACGTATTTACTGCTTATCATTTGCTGCAGTTTTTAATATTCGCAGCAATAGATAGGAAAAAGAATTAGAAAAAAAAAAACAATTAATTGCTGCGGTTTTATGGTGTGACTGTAGCAAATACTCTATTGCAATAATAATTGTTGCGGTTTTAGTATTTGCCCGCAGTAAATACCCATTTTAATGTCAGCAAAATGCATACTCAGTAGCACATAATTGTTGCGGTTAACATGGGCCCGCAGCAAATAACCGTTGGACTTAAATTAATATAAACCCGCCATTTCATCAGTATATGTTTCTTTTTTCAGAAACTCGACTACGTATGCACAGAACACTTTGCTTTTAAACGTTAACCTCTCAAACCCATTAAAAAAACGCTTGATCTTCATCTTCATCTTCTTCGTTCCTCTTCTTCATCTTCACAAACGTAACGTACAACAGTTTCTTCAAAGTCGTTCTTCATCTTCATCTGCAAACTATCGAAAAACGTTGTGTGTTAACAGGTCTTCATCTTCTTGGTTCATAAACCCACGAAATTTAATACTTGGGTCTTGTTCATCTTCAAAACCCACGACATTAAGGTATTTTTTCTCCTTTTAATTTGTTAAGCATTTAAGTTTTGCAAGATATTCATGAAAAAACTCGAAAATTATGGCAACCGTTTGTATACTAATTTTGTTTCTCTGTTTTTCGTTGTAGATAACATAACCCACGAAATCAAGGTAATTATATTTATTTTACTAATTTGCAAGTTCATATCTTTATTATTTAACATGTAATTTAGTAATGTAGTGAATTTTTGTTTAAATTGTTATTTGCAAATGATATGTATTGTTTTGCTTTTGCTTGTATGCTAGTATGCCAAATCTGGATACTATTTGAGCAAAATTTTACTATTTGTGAATTTTACATTATTCAAGTTTATGTTATTACTTTGTGAAATATTTGTGTAATTTGTTAAAAATGTGGTTTATTGTTATAGTTATGTCTTTAACTATTAGAATTGGAATATGATATTATTTACAATGTAGTGCTTAATATTGAAGTATGAAGTATAGAATTAGAATATGATGTCTATTTAGGGTTAAATAGATTTGGTATAAATAAGTATATATTTTTTTAGGGTTAAATATGTTTGTTAGAAATAAGTATATATGTTTAAAAGTTGTGTATTAATTTTGTTTTGAATCAATTAATCACACTAATTAGGATGACAAAAGATTGTCCTTGGATGTATGAAAGCATTGAATCGTTGGAATTTATTGATGGCGTGTTAGAATTTTGTAGTATTGCGATTGACCATCAAGTTAGGACAGGGGGAGTTGGTTTTTATTGCCCATGTGTCAGTTGTGGCAATGTATCAAAGGTAGATCGTGTTGATATCCTTAGGGAGCACATACTTCGACGTGGGTTTAGGCCTCAATATCATGTTTTGGTTTGGCATGGTGAGGAGGGAGTTTACAAAGAGAAAAGTGTTGTTGAGAACGTCAATAATGTAGCCGATGTCAATGAGGATGTAGTAGATCATGTTGATGGGTATGAGACAGATGAAGAGAATGTCGATGAGGATGTGGATCGTGTTGATAAGATGATGGAGGGAGTCGAGGATGAGTTAGGAAAACGTCCTGGTGTTTTTGACTTGTTGACAGAGGCTTCTCAAAAGCCTTAGTACCCTGGATGTACAAAGTTCACCAAACTAACAGCGGTGTTGACAATTTTCAACATTAAGTCAAAGTTCAATTGGAGTGACGCTAGTTTCACAATGTTATTAGAAGCGTTAGGTGAGATGCTTCCTGAGGGAAATGAACTTCCAAAGTGTCCTTTCGGGTTAGAGTACCAGAAGATTGATGCGTGTCCGAATGATTATGTGTTGTATCGAAATGAAAACGAGAACTTAAAAGAGTGTCCTAGGTGTGGGTTATCGCGCTACAAGCGTAAAGGGGCTCGGGATGCTAAAGGGCCCCCGGCTAAGGTATTGTGGTATCTTCCAATAATACCTAGATTCAAGCGATTGTTTTCTATAAAGAAAGATGCGTTAAATTTGAGGTGGCATGTAGATAGGGTGAAGAAAGGTCACTTGCTCACACATCCATCTGGTTCTCCGGAGTGAAAGAGTATTGATAGGTTGCATAAGACTTTTGGGGATGAGGTTCGTAATTTAAGGCTCGGACTGTGTACGGGTGGAATGAACCCATTCGGCAATCTTAGTTCTCAACATAGTACTTGGTTTGTTTTGCACGAAACTTGGCACACAACACTATTTGGTATATATTATTGTGTTGAAGTGGTTAGAATTGAAAATCATAGTCATATGCTAAAAATTACGTATTAAGTTGCGATTTTATGCGTTTTTATGCTTTTTTGGCACTAACATCTATTTTCTCTTAGTGCTTTCTACAACCTTCAAATTCCGTTGATTGCGGCTACTACACTCTCAAATACATGGACGATATCTTAAAATCCGTGAAGGAGGTTGGAGTCGAAAACATAGATGCCGTAAGTATTTTTTACGTTCTTAAATTATTATTATTGGTAAAATCTAATGTTTATTATCTTTTAATTTTATATTATATTATAGGTTTTATACGATATTCCGAGGGAAACACGCCATCTGAGAAGTGGAGAGATGCACGAATTAAAAGACAAGATTGCCGCATATCTTCCTAATTTTTGTCCTTGATAAATTGTAATTAGTACAGATTTTTTAGGACTTTAATGTATATTATTATATATATGTACGTACATAATATTATATTATATATACGATCGAGAGTTTTTTATTACAAAGAGATTATTGGTGATTATTTGTGATTATCATTGGATTATTATTGGATTAATCATTGTTATTACATTATACATTATTATTGGATTATTATTAGTATAAAACGAAAAAAAAATAAATAACTATTTGCTGCGGTCAGCCCCCAACACCGCAGCAAATAAGTGGTGATTATTTGTTGCGGTTTTGGGGGCTGACCGCAGCAAATAATGCCACTTATTTGCTGCGGTTTTGGGTGCTGACCGCAGCAAATAATGCCCTTTTTTGCTGCGGTGTTAAACCGCAGCATTTAAAATAGACCATTTGCTACTATCACTATTGCTTGGGGCCAAAACCGCAGCAAATAATGGCCAAAAAAACGCAGCAAATGAAGTTTTTTCCACTAATGTCTAATAGAATTATATTTAGCAAGCTTGAATTTCGATATTCATGATTATAATTTTTATATGTAACATAGCAAAATAAGAATTCGCTAATGATGCTTAATATACATACCATTATCTCAAGCTACACAGATTTAGTTAGTTGTACATTTCATATTGATGCATGAGGATGATCATCTTTGTCTTCTTGACTTGGCTTGTTCCTTTATATGTCAAGGTTAATTTGTTCCATATTTCCTTGGCACTTGTACATGATGAAACCCTACTGAACTTGGTACCATTTAGAGCACGACATAATTGATTCATGGCTCTATAGTTCTTGAACACAGTTTTTAAATCACTTAGTAAATATTCGACTTTTGAACATCGTTTCGATCTGGGTCCTTTTTTCATTGGAACCTTAGGTCGGTCCTTTTAGTGATGATGCCTAATAACCCCATGTCTTGATCTATCATGAACATCTTCATCAATGTTTACCAATGTGAAAATTTTGTTCACAAAACAAGGGACGCCTAGAGCACGAACGAACTTGAGTAAACAACCTTATCCTATCAGATCCATCACGAGATTGTTAATATTCACACGTGAAACTCAGCTCTAATACCAATTGAAGGTTTATAGGTATAACACCCCGATATTTTTCCGATAAATTCCCCGCTATTTTTTTTCTAATAATTTGGTAGTATTATTATTATTATTATTATTATTATTATTATTATTATTATTATTATTGGGCTAAGTCATGCAATTTCAATCATTTTCAAGTCTAAGCTCTTTCCTTAGCCCAACTTAGAATTATGTGATTCTTTTATTTTTTAAAAATAAAAGAAAAAAAGGGGAAATTGGAAGGGTTTTTGGCCGGCCCTATGGGTAGTATTAAGGGAGTTTGTGACTCCTTTAGGGCAAGTGGAAGATCATGCAATTATCTCAAACATTCAATCTTCCTTAATCATTTTCTTACCTCTTCATTTTTCTTAATCGTTCCTAAGTTTTTCGGAAAAAAATTCTCTCTTTTCTTTCTACCTAATATCACACTCCTATCATCAAAATTCTCCATCTTTTGGTGTTCTTCCACTGTTGCAAATACAATTGTAAGTATAATTTTTAAATCTATGTTTAAATCTTAGGTTATAATTTAAATTCTATGGTTATTATGCATCTTTAGTTTATAATCTATGCTTAATCTCCGACTAAAATTTTTATGTATAAATATGTGTTGCATTTATTTTAATTTAATTTGATGTAAGGAGTTTTAGGGTTAGTAGTCATACATATATGTGAATGTAAGATTGTTTTTGTGTGTAGGATGATAGTAAAATTCATAAATATATAAAAATACATATAAAAGTATGATATTTTATATTAGTGGGAAAAAAAAATTTATATTGGTTAATATGTAGATTTATAATTTTGCTAGAGAATTCTTAAGAAAAAAAAAAATTCAATCAAGTGGTGATGATAAAAATATATATATAAAAAATTGATGGGTTTAACTACAAGGATGGTTCATATGATTTAAATAAAATATGTTTATTGAAATTAGTGGAATTTATACTTTTGAAATTTATTTTTTTGAGTTGAATTGAGCGAGTCCCGTAGGTTTAGAAAAATGGCAAAAAAATGAGTTTTTGGGACACTTTTTTTGACTTAAAAATAGGTTAAAAATACTTAGAGCATATTAAAAATCATGAGAATTGATACCCGGGGGTTTTAATGCCTTCCGAACGCAACGGTGAAGTCAGAATTTCAGTTTGACAGTACTAGCATGCTGTTCTGGACAGATTATTAAATCTGAATTGTATGTGATGTTTGTGTTGTTATGAAGTGTATTGCGTGATCATGAATTTGTTGTAGAGTGGCTTGGTGTTAGATGTGCGTGTGTGTGTTTGATTGTGACTTGAGAAAATGTGAATGTATGCTTATTCCCATACGTATACGATTGAATCATGTAGGAAATCGTTTTGTGACGGAATGTTGATAAGTACGTTTAAGATTTGCTTTTGCTTCCTTAAGGCACGTACACGTAGTAAAACTTTGTACAACGAGGATTGGTTGTTTTAAAGGAATAATAATAATAATAATAATAATAATAATAATAATAATAATTATTATTATTATTATTATTATTATTATTATTATTATTATTATTATTATTATTATTATTATTATTATTATTATTATAATGATAATAATAATAATAATAATAATAATAATAATAATAATAATAATAATAATAATAATATATTAAATAAAGTATGAAGATGATGTTGTGCTTTCTTAATCAAGAGACATGCTTTCTTAATAAAGTACGTACACGCCATTTTAATATATGCTATTTGCTGCGGTCAAAGGGATAAACCGCAACAATTGAGTGGGTTATTTGCTGCGGCACAAGCATAACCGCAGTAATTAATCTTGCAACTGATTATTTGCTGCGGTTAGGTACTAAAACCGCAGCAATTAATGGTTTTTTTTTCTTATTTTTTTTCCTATTTATTGCTGCGTATATACAATAACCGCAGCAAATGATAAGCAGCAAATACGTTTTTTTCCACTAGTGTCACTAACTTTAAAATATACGTAGTATGACGTCGATTGGTGGAAAGATTTTTACTCGCGGTTTATGGGGACATTATGAGCCACCGCGGGGTATGCATACTTAGCCATAGGCACCGACGTAAGGCGTGTTTCCTATGGTAGAGACTTGCTTAGGGGTTAGCTTCCCCTAATGTATTGTCTCACTTCTGAAATTTGGGGTTTGGTCCGGTAGTGTGGCAGGGAAAGTACACCAGTATGGCTGGCTGATTCAATGAATCATTTGAAATTTATTAAAAAAATAAATATTCTACTATAACCGACGTATGGTAGGTTGTTATTTTGCTTTATATTATAATGTTAATGTTATAAGAGATGTTTTGCTGACGTGTACCTTTGATCTTAACGATCCTGCGATGATGTGATGTGCTTATTTTTAGAGCACAATTATCTCCTCATTGTAGTGTCGAGTCCCGCGTTTTAGAATGCCTTTTACACACTTTACGCATGATTTTACCTTGCTCTTGTCTCCATGGTGTTTTGAGGTAATTTCAGGTATTTTCGGAGGTTTTAAGGTATTTTACGTTGTGTACGAGACTTAGACACTTTGATCAAAGATTAAAGGCGCGTATCGGAGCCGTGACATGCTTTCGAAGCCCTACTCAAGGTCCTCACAAAGTCCGGAAGCCATCTAAAGCTTCAAAGATTCGATTGGGCCAAGACGAACAAGGATTCGATCGAATCCAAGTACCATTCGGTCGAATGTTGCTGGGTTCGGGCAAATGGGCTGTAGCTTCGAGCGAATGGCTTCAAAACTCTATCAAAACGTGCCTCGACTTGCTGAAAACACCGAGTGGAGCCCCATTCGGTCGAATGGGTGCCTATTCGGGCGAATGCATCCTCAATTCGGCCGAATTCAAGCCCCAGACTGCGCGATTTCTTTTCTTTGCAAACCAAACTCCGAGGGCTTTTATGGCATTTTACCCCTTTCGTTCCTTAGCTTATAAATACCCCCTTGTATCTGAATAAAACCCATGCCTAATTTGAGTGCCTTTGTGCCTCATTTTAGAACATCATTCTTTCATTGTTCTTCTTTACTATTTGCCCTAGTGTAGATTTATTGTTCTTTATTTATGCTTCTATCTACTTTCATGTCACTTCATTTATGTAAGTTTATTTCTTTAATGCTTTGATGTCTTTACTGCTTTTCTCTATTGCTTTCTTCTATTGCATTCCTTTAATGCTTTCATTTAATGCTTTCTTAGTTTAGATTTAATGCTTTCATGTTCTTCAATTCTTCTAATACTTTCCTTGTTTATTGCTTTTATCTCTAGTATGTTAGAGTAGTTTCCTTAGGGGTTTTAGATTAGAGAAACCCTAGGTTTGGTCTTGTCTTTAATGTTTAGGATTAGGGTTGAGGTTGATGATGGTTGTTGATAGATATTCGATTCGAATCTTGTCCTACCGCTCCTAGAGAGACATAGGGCGATTATAGGTTGTTCGCGTGGCTTATAAGGTTACCAACTTCCTCTCGATATCTAGAGTGTCTTGATTGATTATCGTTCGAACACCCTTAACCTAGCTTATCTTTATTTCCAATAGATCATCCTAGGGTGGACATAGTCCACTCCCCGCTTGTCTTTCATTGTTGAGTTTCGCTTTTTATTCTTGTTATTAGTTAAGTTCACCCACCAACCAACCTTCCATATAACCTTCCCACACCAAGTCTTTAGTCTAGCATCTCTTGTCCTTGTGGTTCAACCCCCGACTTACCATTACACTCGTTGTAGTAGTATCAGGGTGATTATAAATATTTTTTTTATAACTAGGCTTTTAGTATTAACGACGTGCTTGAAACCGATTATCATGATGTTGTTTTCCTTTCAGGGTTAATAACTAGCATTGAGTTAAGTTGCAGGTTGGAGAGTGAGGATTACACCTGAAGAATAAAATAGATAGAGTACGGAAGGATTTTAATTTTGAATTTTATTAGGTTTTCAGGAATGGATTTGTTTAAGAGGCGACTTCGCTCTCGAGATGTATTCCTTGGACATTTGGTTTCATATCTTTTATCCGCTGCTAAGACTATGACATCACTAAATAATCTACAATAACTCTAGCAGAACTCGATCCACAAGTTTTAACTTAAAAAATTTCGTTTTCTCATGCCTTTATGACATCTTGGTTTAACTCGGATCCTGCTCAGTTTTCTTTTAAAATATAAAATCTCTCTTTTAATGATCCGAGTTTTTCCGGGATGTTACAATAGGAGATTAATTACTCTCTAGAGGAGGGTCAATAAAGAGTATGTGCGTTTAAAAATTTTCTTTGACTGTTAGTTTAAGAGCTTGTGAGACCTTTTAAACACTTTTATGGAAAATGTTCTAGGTCGAATAACAAATCTAAAACTTAAGTGCAAAATTAAATGTAGACAAGACAAGCGATTTGTTACCGAGGTTAAACTATCTAAAACTATATATCTTTTCCCATAATTCAAGAACACTTGACAACACATCCATAAACTTAGGAAATTAGTTCCACATTTTTAGGAAAGCCTATAAATAGTCTTGTTGACTAAGTAATTTCATTTTCTTAATTTAACAAGCATAAAACCGTGTAATCCAAATATGAGTATTACTTAGTTGAATATATTTAACTTATAAAATATAAGACTAAATTAAACGGAAGATATTATTCAACTAAACCTATTTTAACACAATTTATAACTCAATATGATATTGGACTTATTAATTAACTAAATATATTTACTTAATTTATTGATTAATTTAATATGAGTTTTGAATATTATCACTTAAAGGAATTGAGTCTTCAATACTCATATTATGTACTTTCTACCTTTATCGTTGTCAGATTTGGTCCTAAAAGTCAACATTTTGGGCTAGCTAATGTGTGTTACTCGTGCAGCTCTTCTGAAGTGGTCTTATCGAAGAAACGGAAGATAGAAAACATAAGCCTCTCCCCAACATACAAACCTAAAGTTCACTGAATCTCTTAGTGTAAACCAATTTTGCCCTGAATAATTGTATCTAATCCTAATAGGAACAATATAGCGGAGAAGTACAACCTTCCATTCTTCGTTAGGAAATTTTCTTTAAGAATTCTTACAAAATGACTAAAAGCAAATTTTTCTATGGCTATAGAAGCCAAAAAAATGTGCATTCGATCTAGTATTCAAACCAGGCCCAAAATCTTGAAGATATAAACTCTTGAAAATTTGAAAAAAAATAAGACGTTTTAATGAATTTATTAAAAAAATAAGTTTCGTTCAAACTTTATTCCCAAAATAAGTGTTCTTGGCTCCAAAGTTAGGCTTGGTGTATTCTCGCTCTTACTAATAGCGAATTAAAAGAAATGGTCAAAATTATGGTCAATGGATATGTCGCTGTTACTAATTGCGACCTAATGTTTGACTGGTCAACAAGGTCAAGTTAGTAACAGTGACTTCATGCGTGTTAAATTTTCCAGTTCTCCTTCTTCCTCATTTCAGTTTACTTCCTCATTCAACCTACGAGATCTCCCTCTTCTTTCCATCATTAAAATCAACTTCAATCCTTCAATTAATCTCATCAAATTCCAAGTTTCTACTACTAATTAGTTCTGTCATCTTCCTACGTTCACTTAAGGTACTATTTTTTTGTGTTTTTTTCCTTTTTCGAAAATTAGGGTTCATAAAATGTTCATGAACTTTCACAAAAATGCAAGTTCTTAAACTTGCAATTTGCTACTTCTTGTTGATCTACAGCTTATTAAGGTACGTTTTTATTATAAATTTTTTAGTTCTTGTTGATTTTAAAATGTATGTCATTTATGGTGGTCATTTACACTTACACTCTATGAATATGTCAAATGTACTTGTTATTTGCCATGATCTTCATATTGAGGTTGTTTGTTCATGAATTTAATGTAGAAAATGTTTGAGTTTAATGTAGAAAATGTTTGAGTTTAATGTAGAGAATGTTTGAATGCAAACCCTAAATTTGAGGTTAATTTAGAGAATGTTTGAATGCAAAACCTAAATTTAATCAATGTTGTTATGTAGTATATATTTATAAACTTGATGGTGATGTTGATTTTGTACGTATTTTTATAGAAATGGCTTCATTTCGTGTGACTGTTGTATGTTTTTGGAATGGTTCAATTCAATCAAGTAGTAGCAATGTTAAGTATGTTGGGGGAAGACGTAAACTGTTTGCATGCAACTCAAACATGGATTTGAATGAATTTAAACATCTTATATGCTCCAAGATTGGCATTGACACTACAAGAAGTACTGTTAATGTTAATTTTAAGTACAATATGAGTGGAGAATTGTTAGCTCTTCCGGTTGAGGATGAGGAGGCTATAGATACAATGTGGGAGTATTCAAAGTCTACCTCTATTCCTTCTTTAGAGTTATATGTAGAAGAGGTACCCCTAGGGAATCAAGATGTCAATGTTGTAGAAACAAATGCATTCCTGAATGTAACTTCTTCTGCTCCTTCTCATACGCCCTTCCCTACCCAAGAAACCCAAAATTCCATTATGCCATCTTCCTCTTCTCCTTCTAATGAACCCAATCAACTTCAAATTCAAGTCTCAAACGATGATACTTTTAACTTAGAAGATACAAATGAGCCTTGGGGTGATGTTAGTAGTGAGAGTAATGAATTCATTGAAGCTCCTTCTAAGGACGATGTGGGTGTTGACGACGAGGCTCTAGCTAATGAAATGAGCTTAGGCAACATTCCAACAATCATTGCTCTTACACCTTCTGCACTAGTTCCCCCTCTAGATGAACATGTTGAGGACAACTCTTGGAGGTCTTGGGCTTGTGATACAACCTACACCGATGAAGGAGAGTTTCAAAAGGGTATGATGTTTGATAACAAGGATGCGTTGTTGGATGCTGTTAGATGTATCATATTCGTAGGAACGTTGAGTACCGAACTGAGACTTCAAATCAAACCGTGCTCACCTTAAAATGTAAGAGAGGGTGTGCTTGGAGGCTTAGGGCTAGGAAGAGCTCCTATTCACCTTCATGGAAGATTGTTACATAAAAAGGGAAGCATAGGGGTTGTGTATTAAGTACTAAAAATGTGTCAGCTGGACACATTCATTTGACATCTTCCGTGATTAACAATCTTATTAGAAATTGTGTTGCTGAAGACCCATCAGTTAAGGTTTTGTGGTGCGACAAATGGTGAAAGACCAATTTGGTGTCGAAGTGACCTATAAGCGGGCATGGTGTGCTAAACAGCAAGCCCTTCTCTCCATCTATGGGACATGGGAAGATTCTTATCCTCTTCTTCCACGCTTCTTGAAAGCAATGCAAGTTTCTAATCTCGGGACTGTAGTTGAGTGGTTCTTTAAGGAAGATAATGATGTTGGTGTGTACGTCCGTCCTAGTATTAGAACTTTCCAACGTGTGTACGTTCTAGGCTATTAAACATAATATTGAGGGGTTCAAGTATTGCAAACCCCTTATTGCCGTTGACGGAATACATTTGTATGGTAAGTATCTCCATACGTTGTTAACTGCGATTGCTCAAGATGGGAACAAGGAAATCTTCCTGCTTTCCTTTGCTTTGGTAGAGAAAGAATGCATAGTTGCGTGGTCTTAGTTTATGGCATGTGTTTGTAAGCATGTGATGCATAGTCCAGGTTTATGTGTTATTTCTGATAGACATGCGGGCATTCTAGCAACCGTGGAGGGAGCCGAAATGGCAACCTCCAAATGTCCATCATAGGTTTTGTTTGCGGCATTTATTAAGTAACTTCAACCGTCAAATGGGTAATGTGAAGCTGAAGAAGATGTATGGAAGGATTGCAGAGCAAAGACAACCACATAAGGTCATCAAGGGATTGAAGGCTATTGGTGTTGCTAATCGAGAAGCTCTTTTTTGGATTGATCAAGTTGGTTATATGTGTAAATGGTCAGTATGTCATAATGGAGGGTATAGGTATGGTGTTACTAATACCAACTTAGCCAAAGTATTCAATAACGTGATGAAGGGTGTATGTTTCTTGCCTATAACTACTCTTGTGGAGTTCACCTTCTACCGTGTTAATGATTATTTTGTTAAAAGACGCGAGAATGCAAATGCATGGCTAATTAGGGGAAGTAAGTACACTTCACACGCCACAAGAGTTATCACCCGTAACACTGAGAAGGCAAACTTCCATGAGTTCGTCACATTTGACTACAAACGAGGCTTTTTTCAAGTTAAGACTGGACGTGGTAATAGAGGAACCGCCAAGGATAGTAAAATACAAAGTATGGATTTGAGAGAAATGAAATGCACTTGTAACAAACCCTCCATATATCAGTTACCTTGTTCTCATATTCTTGCCGTTTGTATTAAAAGACTCTTGCCGTTTTATCTAGCAGCTCCAGGCCCTCGAGACCCTAGTGTACTAACGATGCTGGCGGATCACAAGAGCAGTGTACTATGGGATGTCCAGGTTAGTGAACTTAGTAATTTGAATGTACATGCCTTTATACTTTAATTTTATGCTAATATAATCTTTGCGTTTAGGTGTCCGACGTGGAGACCATATACACCAGGCATCCCGGCTCTGCTCCGTGGGCCATTGACGCACGGATCATCCCCTACCTTCAGTGAACGAGGTTGTACGACTTCCACCTCATCACTTATGGGAGAGTCGATCGGGTGCTAGTCACGCCTTTAATCGAGCGTTGGCGCCAAGAGACACATACCTTGCACCTACCTCTAGGTGAGGCTACTATCACTTTACTTGACAAACCTGTGCTTACACGGCTTGCCATCGAGGGACATGCCGTCTGCACCGTTGGACGCCAACTCGAAAGTTGGCAAGATAAAGTCCATAGGTTATTAGGAGCCCGACCTCCCGTAGAGGTAGCCAAAGGGAGCGCGTTGCGCGTAACATCGCTTCGCAGAACTTTTGTACTGATGAGGCCACCGAAGCGTATCTCTCATATATGACTGGTGTTGTCTTGTTTTCCGACAAGACTGGAAACAAGGTACAACTTTTGTACTTGACGTTGCTTGATGCGCCATGGGAGGTCATCTCCGGTTACAGCTGGGGTTCCGCAGCCCTAGCTTATCTGTACAAAAGACTGTGTGAAGCTTCACGGAAGAACGTGAAGGAGATCGCTGGGCCCCTGATTATTATCCTGGTAATACTAACTTTACATGTTAACGCTTTATTTCTTAATTTGTTTTTGTGTTTCGTTTACTTACTTATATCTGTAATTCATAGCTTTTGGTGTGGGAGAACATTCTCATTGGGCAACCGATGAGGAGTGTGAGACATGGTGCATTTGCGCCACCAATTCTTCCACCGCCACATGTGTCGTATGGATCGCGGTGGTTCTTTGATAGACGTACAAGGACCCACACAGGATCGGACGTAGGGTTCTACCGCGTAAAAACTAGTCTTGTAACTATCACATTGCGTAATTTATTAATTGCATTTTGACGTGTAGTTTCGATGGGACCTTTACCCCGCTGAGGCATACGCTGCATTGCCTGAGCACTCAGGGATCTTGTTAGGGGCATGGAGAGCCTCTGTACCTTTGATATGCTTTGACATAGTCGAAGTGCATCTCCCTGAGCGCGTACTGCGCAAATTTGGGATGGTAGAAGGCATCCCGCCGCCTTGTGACATAGTGGCGGATCTCCATCACAGCTCACACAAGGGTCGGGAGCCCAAGAACTGGTTGGAGATTAACTGGCACCATATAGCTCGTTGGGATCACAGGCTGGAGCTTCTTGCCCAAGGTGCGCCGATAGAGGCTGTAGGCGCACCTACTTCGGCGGATTACATGTCGTGGTTCCTCTCCATCACTCGTCGATGGATGACACCGCGAGGTATCATCGCGGCAGCTCAGTACGCTCCCACAATACCGAGGATGACACAGTTTGTAAGTATTCTTCAACGTTGATTATTATCCATAGAACTTACATGTTATACATTTCATTAATACTTCAGTCTTAATGCAGGTACAGGGCATTGCATCTGTCATCAGCTCCACCCAAGACGAGCCTGTACGGGAGATTGCCCAAGGCATACTCCTAGGGACACAGTTTCAGCACTTCATTCCAGAAGTCATTGTGCCCGATACATCTATGGACGAGCAAGGGTCATCTCCTCATCATGCCGACGTTCATCTTGAGGAGGTAGACTTAACGTGACCCGACTATGGTGTCGGGTCCTCACAAGGTGCTAGATCACACAGTATCAATCACCTCCCCTACCCGAGCGTCTTGCGACGGCCTCTTACTATCGTAGGAGACGTTGTAAACCGTCACAGTTAGATAGGGTATAGGAGGAGGATTAGCATTAGTATACTGTTTGTATATATTGAACATTAGTGACATTTTGTATATATTGAACATTTGTACATATTCAATATTTGTAACATTCGGACTTTTGTGTATAATTTGTAATATATATGTAGATGTGTATATTTTTATCGTATTATCACATGTTTATTATGAATGAAATGATGTTAGGTACTCAGAGTTTTCGGCAATGAATCATTTCGCCAAGAATGTAGTATGTATTTAATTAAAAACAAACAGACAAGCATATTCAAATAGGGTAAATGCTCTCGAAAATTCAACACAATTGCATTCATATTCAACGAATCCATATCAAATTACATAGTTCATTCGTTAAGTTAAACCACCGCCGTTAACTAATATTGCTTCTTCAACTTTCTCATAGTTCTTTCAGTCTCTTCTTTCCTATGTTCCATATCATCTATTTGTCTCTTGAGATTAAATACCTCATCTTTAAGCTCTTGTTTTTCTTTTTCAAGCGATTTGGTACCCTTCGAAGCAACCCACCTAAAGTACGTGCATCCGAATCCTTCGTCCAAGTAGAAAGGACAAGCAACAAAATCACGGCCAGGATCGACATCGCTCCAATCTATATTAATCTCAACTTCATAACCACAATCACAAAGCTCTTCAATAGAATGCTCCTGTGACATCTACGGAACACATATGATATAGTAACATAAGTAACATTCAAAAATAATATTAACATTTATAAATTGAGAATAATACTAACATAATACTTTATGTTACCTTCAAAATCGATTAACTAGAACAAGAATGATGGAATTTGGATACAATGAAGTAGGGAGATGATGGAGTTATTTATAGTTTATAATAACAACGGCTATTTTCAACTTCATAATGGCTATTTTTCAATTTTACAACGGTTAGTTTAAATCATACAAAAAGATCAACAAAAGTTAAACCAGGTCAAGAGATATGTCGCTGTTACTAACAGCGACATTATGTTTGACCAGTCAAACATTAGGTCGTTGTTAGTAACAGGGACATATACCTTGACTTAAATTTTAACCATTTTTTTTAATTCGCTGTTAGTAAGAGCGAGTTTACACCAAGCCTAGCTTTGGAGCCAAGGACGCTTATTTTGAGAATAAAGTTTGAACGAAGCTTGTTTTTTGAATAAAGTTGTTAAATAATGTTATTGTTTTCAAATTTTCTAAACTCTTTTGGGAACTCTAACCCATACAAGTGGGCTATAAATGCTTGCTACCAAATCCAAATGATTTAGGCACTCTATTTATATGCTTAACTAGTAATGAATTGGTGTCCATCCGTAAAACACTAGCCAACGTCATTACCACAAGGAGATAAAGTGTTCCACCTTCTAGGAGAACACATCACAAAGAAGGCTCAACCCTATCCCATTTCAAGACTTCAAAAAGGTGGGGGAAGTGAGCCTTCGTTGCCATGGGTTGTTTTGACTATAGTGAGCATGGGTTCCCATTTTCCAAGGTTCAAAGGATAAACTCACTTGGTCTCACGTTTATGAATTATGATACTGAATTATGTGATGATAGAGAAATTAAAAGTGATAAATTTGTTATTGGACATGTACACAATAAGACCGGTATAGAGGAGAATTGGTTGCACACAAACAAAATGATGTTTCATTTTAAAACCAATTGGTATTAGCAGGAGTAATCCATCAAGTATATATGTTAGTTAACATCTCTCTAATTATTCAATGTAGGATCACATGAGTTACTTTCCAATAAAAAGTCATTAGATCAGAAACATATAATCCCAAAAACAAAACTAGCTTGGTTTTTTAAAATGTAATTTACTCTGCTTGCCAATAAATCTAACTTCGTGATATATTATATACTCTATCTCGCCTCTCATACAAAAAACTCGATTTTTAATACCAAATTAAGGAAGCAGTTCAACCAAAAACTTAAGTTGATGGTTGAATCATACTATATTTAGGTAACAAATTATGAACTTGTTGAGTCTGAAAAGGAGGTAAAGAGCCCGAGCAGGAAGAAGGGTATGTGTACTTAAAGAGGCGGAAAAGAAGCGTTCAGGATCAAAAGGTTGGTGTCTCTACAATCTCTTTGTGTTGCGACCTCGCAGAAAAATTTATGCTGATATTCCTCATTGTTTTCTAGTTTATATATGTATTGATGAACAACATGATCCCTTCAACACTAAATTTTACATTTGCATTCAAATGGTTAATCCTTATCTCGACAGGGACAAAAATTGATAGTTTATTTTTGGATTATAATATACTATATTAAAATCAGTCTTTAAATTATATGCACTTGTTATTTACGTGAAATTATCGGTGACAATGTTTACTAACATTATAAATTGGACCAACTTTTTTGTTATCGCTGACAACTGACAAGAGTAACGTTACATAGATTCGACCCCCAAAGCTTCTCTGACATGGGAGCTTCTTACATATATTGAGTAATGCAATAGAATGGATTCAAATGGTAATCTACATATTGTAGGTATCAGTTTGAAGAAAGCAGGCCAGAAGCTCATTTGTTTAACTTAAACTGAATTAGCTAAGGATTATTTAATATGTTATAGCCTCCTGAAATTACTGACAACAGAAGTTTAGTAGTCGTTACATCTTGAAAGTTCATGCATTTGTATTCAGTAAATTACTTGAGTTTGCACACCAGACACAAGTCATATAATAGCATACCACGACGTGTTATCTGTGATAGCCTCAAAGCTAGAGGTATTTCTCTAGTGTATATTGAGGTCATACGGGATATGTATGACAGCGTTTCGACTAGCATTCAAACACCGGCAGGGATAACCGAGCCATTTCCGGTTAAAGTGGGGCTACATCAGGGATCGGCTCTAAGCCCTTTCATCTTTACTGTCATAATGGAAGAGATTTCTAAATCTATTTGGGAGACGTTGCCGTGGTGCATGATATTCGCGGACGACATAGTGCTGGCAGCAGAAACCAGAGAGGAGGTTAGTAACAAATCGGATGAGTGGAGGGAAGCTTTAAAAGGTAAAGGTTTGCGCATCAACCGTACGAAAACCTAGTATTTGCGATGTGACTTTATTGGGACATCACCGATAGGTGAAACAGAGGTGTCCATCGATGATACAGTAGTTAAGAGTACAATCAGGTACAAATATTTGGGATCGATCATTCAAAGGGATGGGGAGATTGACGGGATATAAAGCACCGTATACAGGCGGGTTCGCTTAAGTGGCGAGCAGCCACCGCAGTGTTATGGGATAGGAATTTCCCAAGCAAGTTAAAAGGAAAATTCTACCAGACGGCAATCAAACCTGCTTTGCTATATGGAACCGAATGTTGGTCTGTAAAGAAGATTTTCCAACATAAAATGAAAGTTACAGAAATGCGTATGCTGAGGTGGACGTGTGGGCACACTTTGATGGATAGAATTAGGAACCAAGAGTTTAGGGACAAATTAGGGGTAGCCCTTATATCTGGATAAATACGAGAGAATAGATTGAGGTGGTTTGGTCATGTGCAGAGGAAGATTTTCGACGCCCTTGTGAGGAGGGTAGAAAGCATTATAGTAGATGGTAAGAGGGGTCGAGGTAGACCAAAGCGAACTTGGGATGAGCAAATAAGAGTAGACTTGCAGGAGTTAAACCTCTCTGCGGACCTGACTAGGGATAGGAGCAATTGGAGACGCCATATCCACGTCTTAGACTTCTGATGTCCGTCCTTTGACCTCTTAGTGCCCTCAACCCCTTGCCCTTACCGTTTCCTTTCGTTTTAGTTCTTTGTTCTCTTTTGTAGCGGTCCTTTTGTCCATAGGGCTTCAAGTTATCTTGCTCGTGTTTTTCGCGTCTCTTTATCTTTCTCGAGTCGTGGGACTCCTTTGGCCGTACTCTCCTTTATGGGTATGAGTTGCCGCCGTCCTTCCCTCCCCAAACCCTAGCCTTAGCTTTCTAAGAGCGGGATATACTGGGTTGGATGATGATGATGACGACACAAGTCATACTCAAAGGGACGGAGATTTAGTGAATTAGGTTACAATACTTCCTAGTTTGGCTGTGTTACTACTTATTAGTATCATATACTTTTACAGCAAATATTTGAGAAACAAATAATCCCAACTGATCTTATTAACATAAAACTGATAGTATTAAGATATCAATAATTCATTCAACATTATAATATGTACGCAAGTGTACATCCAAAGAAGAAACAATCATAAAAGTTCCCAAGTCTGAATTCCGAAAAAAAATGGACGAAACACTCATCATCTATGCCCTGGAAAATAATATTGCAGTAGTATGTAGAACATTTCATATCTAATATCTGAAATGGAATGTATATGATGAACCACTCTTCTAACTTCAGAGTAATAGAAAATTATGATTGAACTATTTCACATGATATGTAGTATAAGATGACAATGTATCCTCTATGCATTCCGAAGTCGAGGCGGATGACTTTGACTCTGACTCTAACTCTGAGTGTGGCAACTTCGGTTGCTTCAGCAAACAGGGGATAATTGGGGAAAATACGTGTACAAACGAGAAGCTAAGATATTCAAGGAACACATAGCTCTTTGTGGCTTGTTTTACTTGTGTGATTTCACATGGGGATAGAGTCCGAATATGTGCTCAGGCATGAAGTCATGACGCGTCAAAATACCCACAATTGGTGGTCTCTGCATTATTAAGCCAGCAGCGTTATCAGGAAGAACAGAAGATGCAACTCATGTTGCTTCCTACATGGATCATAATGACCGGTAATAGATGATAGTCTTGGACTATAAATGACTGAATTCGACCTGGCCTCAAAAAGCCTGCTAATTCAGACCCACTGAGTCGCTGACTGATCAGGTGCATGTCCAAGTCAACAGGGACATGAATTGCTTGATTTTGTCTAAAATGATCCGTCTGATGCTCTATACAGTCTTGACTATCACAAAAACTGGATACAGCCGGTTTTAACTTCGTTTCTTTTATGTTGGGAAAGAAATAAAAACTGAAAGTATGAAATAGAAAGACTTACCCCTTGACTCTTTGGTACGACGCACATATGTCTGAGTCCAAGTTGCCTGAAGAGAATTTTAGCTTTGGCTAGTGACATCGTCTCAAGCACAGTATATGGGGATGCATTAGTGATCGGGTGAAGATCAACATACATTTCCATCTCTTCCTTGGTCACAGATATATCATCCAATGTGAGTCCTTTTCCCGACCCAGGCTTTGCAAAGTCAAAGGGAGAAAACTTCTTCAAGATATCTCTACCTGTAAGCTCCCTATCCTCAGAGAAACACTTTGCTTTAAGCACTACAAGCAAATGTGACCTTAGAACTACTCCACATAACTCGGGTGAATCTGAGAAAGGTGGTTCATCGATTACAGGAAATCCATTATGCCCGGTAGTTCGCAAAGCATGTACAATAGTCTCCACCTTCTCAACACCTGAAAATGTGATCAATGGACCAGAAACGGCATCTCCTGCAACCAAGTGCTTCATATAAGGCTCAGCGTGAGCTTCCAAATATGGCAACCCTTTGAGTTTCACTATTTGATCATAGACGCCGTGATTGAAGCAATCTGCCACAGTTTTGGATATGAGGAGTACTATCATCACAAGGGGGAGCAATAACAAATTGTTTGTAAGTTCAAGCAGAATGACGCACAGAGAGACCGTCATTCTCATGGTTCCCCCGAGGAATGAGGCAGCTCCTAGAAGAGAGAATAAACCGGTGTCCAGCACTGACAAAGAATGAAAGAGTCTACCCACAAGACGACCATAAACACTTCCGCCTAAGATTACAGGAATGAATAGTCCTGCAGGTACTGCAATCCCATAAGTGACGATCCCAAGGAAATAAATTGTGATGAAGAATATGAAGAGTGAAGAGATCTGAAATTCTCTTATGACGGTAGTGCTGAACAAATTGCGGATAGCATCATCGTTTGTGTTGAGAAGGAGGGATGCAAGATCGTTATACTCGCCAGCTGGACATTGAAAGCTCTTGTAATTTCCGGACTCACCAAGAGTAGGGCACTTGATAGTTGAATCCTTAGGACAGGGAGTGCACTTTGTAAACCAAGGAAGGCCAAAAGCACAGCAGGTTGTCAAGATAGATATGGCAACAGCAAGAAGAACTCTGTAGTACGGACCCTTTCTGTAAGGCACAAGACACCCTTGTTAAGCTAAAATGGATGTCTATTTATAATTCTTTGATTTCTTATTATAATGACTATATTAAAATGCTCATTAAATCATTTGTACTTCTCATTTATGTGAAGTTGAAAATGATATTTGCTACCAAGGGTCAATCAGAAACAACCTCTATTCCACTAAAAAGGGTAAGGTCGCGTATATGCGATTCCTCAAAACCCCACTTAGGTGGGGTTCCTTTGACGGCATTAGGTAATGGCGTATATATATATGTTCACAAGAAATTTGAAAAGCATGGCTTTGGATAGACACATAATAACATACTCATTGATGTAGCTGTAAGTGCGTAGGACCTTGTCAACAAGAAAGTTGTAAAAACTTCCAAGAACACCTCCAACAACTCCAAGAAATATCACTGCCAGTATATCATAAACACCATAACCAGCGACGTGTTCATTGACATCATACATTATTAACCCACCCTCACCAAACAAACCACATTTCCCGGACACGCAATATTGAAAGAAGCCTCTCAAAACTATAGCAACCACAGCTGTGGTGAAAAATGTTCTCCATAGTAGAGCACTCCGCCACCTGGACTACGTCAAAATAAATACATAAATTTCACTAGGGATTACAATGCCATAAGTCACTGAGATATTTAATTGACCGATTGACAGATTGAGTTTCTAGAAACCAAGAGAAGGCGTACCAGGAAGCTGCTTCTTCAAGGGCGAAAAGGACCCCACCAACTGGAGCACGAAAAGCAGCAGCCACTCCTGCAGCAGCACCACAGGTGATCAAGTCTCGTCGATCTCTATCATTCTTGAAATATCTGAGCCAAGTCCAGGTCAACCCATACTTGCGAGAGCCTCCCTGACCAATCAAGTTGGCAATGCAAGCACCGGTATGCACCATAGGTCCCTCCTTACCAACCACAAAACCCGCGGAAACACCAAGAACAGAGCCAAAAATCTGATTACGCACATAAACTGTTAAATGACACTCTCTTCATGGAATAAAGAAAATAACATGAAACAAATCTTAGACAAAATCCAGCCCATACGCCTCAAACACAAGCTTATACTCCATGGTTGGGACTTGGGTCGAAAGACCATTTAAGAAAATCACTAATAATCATGACTCGTCTCACATCAGTTTAAAGCAAATTACACTGAGACTCTCTGATGAAATTATAATTATCGTTTCAAATAATTTTTCCTCACATGGTCTAGTATCATGGATAACAAATCTAAATGTGAATGTTTATGTAGAATCCCATCCGTTTATGTTACCTAAAATATGACACAAAACTGTCAAGGATTAGATCTTTTTAAGTACCTAGAAACTGATATGTCCAACATGTGCCCAAGAGTCTCACTCGTCAATGTCTGAAATTTGGACTTGGATATAGACACAACCATGTTAATATTTTTACATATAAGATAGTAAATTATGACGTATCTACTAAAATTAAAACTAAAATCAAAATTTTAATTTTTAAATTTATTGTTCAGTTACCTTTAACCTTAAAAGGAAACGAAGTTCAAAGATAGCAAATGCTACAAATTGTTTTACGTCAAAATATAAGGTAAAAGAGAAAGACAACAAGGTAGTTGTGTCCAACTGCACATTATCATGTCCGAAATAATTCATGTGCTTTTGTCCATGTTGTTTTGACATAGTATGGCAGCCACGGATAACATAGAGATCCACCAAACCAGGCAATCTCTCTCATTTGGATTCATCAGACGTCATCAAGAAATGTGCGCACATATAGGAAAAATGTAAGCGCAAAAGCAGAATCTTCACTCTTACAATCACACACGCACACAAACAAAAAAAAAAAAAATAAAAACATCACATTTGCAGTGAGGTGAATTTTCAAAAGATACATGACAATATACCGAAGATCAGCATTTACCTTGACAAAGAGAGTTCTTGGAGCCAATATTGACGGAGCATCAACGCCATTGAGATAAGCTTTGACCTCAGGGATACCCGATCCAGCAGCAGCAGGAGCAATAAATGCACAAAGTGCTGAAGCAGCAGTAGCCAGCACTATGTTGCAACCAGCAAATGCAAGAAAAGCCTTAAAGTAACTGTACTGGACACATAATGCACAGTAAGATTCACACTTTATTACTTCATTCTTAATCTTGTTAAACATTCAATAACAGTCACAATTACATCATAAATAAATAACATTCAACTGCAACAAGATTTACCTTCCCTCCAACATGAGATTGTTAGTGAGCAGCAATTTGAAACCAGCGATATTCTCAACTGCAATATTATTGAAGAAACCAACAAGTCCAGTACCGAGACCAATGAGGAGAGCCAATCCCCATTTTAGAAACACGTATTGAAATATTTGAACAGTTTTTCTTGACCTCCAATCTTGCTTGAATAATTCATTTTCTATCATCCTGTAATATCAATGTGGAACATGAAACCATATTATTCTTGTTGGGCAAGTAAAACAAAGTTCGCATTTAACAGACTAACAATACGCAGAATCTGAAAATGAAGGAGACTCTCCTAAGCCCTTTTAATCTGATAGATGTCAAAAACAAAAAATTGTCCTTAAGATGCAATCTGTTACAGCAGGCAACTAGTTCTAATGGCTAGTCCACTGAACAGGATATACATATTCAGTCCTATGGAGTAAAGCAATGGACTATTATAGCAAAGTATCTTACTATGGCTTCGTCTGCATGCAAAAAAGCAGAGTTCTGGATATAACATTCGTAATGATATTTTAAATAACTGAATAAGACAGACTACACTTTGAAAACGGAAGGACATGATTACTGATCCATACAAACAGATGTTAAGAGTAAAAGGACTTTCATGAAGACTGAATAAAAATTACTATCTTCCGTTTTTTATGGCTACACTTCCCTCAAAACGTTCTCACACAAAAAAAAAAAAAAAAAAAAAAAAAAAAAAAAAAACAAAGGTAGTATTATTTTGGGGGTGGCATTTATGGCAAGGAAAAAAACATAATTCAACCAATTTTCTTTATTTATATAGTTTTGGGGTTTAGGGAAGGGGACCACTCCCGCCTGTCTTCCCTCAGCACCACCATTGACACAAATCCCTTTCACACATCCAATCAAGTCGAGATAAATCTTCTAGTTAGTTTCATCTAAAAGGATTCCTCAAAATCTGTTTTATAGATTTCATATGAATGACAAAACTGACAGCTGTGACACACCAAGGTAAAGGAGGAGAATATTAATTTTGTAACAATTTGACCAAAAACTCTCACACAAATATTAAAAGTTATCGTAAACTTAAGGAACCAAAGGATTCAATTGTAATACAGTCCTTACTCTAGTACATAAAGATAGTCCTTAAGTCACCTTAATGACAGTGCCAAATGTAGATTCTTAGAAAGTATGCTTGCCTTCTTGTTGCGTCCAAAGACTAAATGGTTAACCAACAATCTAAAAAACAAAATTTAAAAAGTGACCTAAAAAAAAATCCTTACTCATAGTCAAGGCTCTCAATGGGGCAGGAATTGGCCCCAATAACAGCAATCTGTGAAGTAGTATTGGTTCTCTTTCTCAAAAGTGGTATCCTAATAGACGTGTTCCTCTCCGACATGGATGTCCAACGTTTATCATCCTCATGATCTAAGTCTCCAAGGTTTTCGACATCAGTAGTCTCATCATCAGTGTGGGTGAAATCATTATCTTGTGGATCCATACTATCTGTATCAAACCAGCCTTCACAACTCAGCTCCTATCTTTGAGACTCACCTGCTAACATCCACCAGATTATATGGTTTAGTATAACAAAAACGGCACAAAAACTGTAGCAAATTCATGCATTTGTGATTCATATAAACACATAATAAGTGGTTAAACACAATCAGACACCACAGTTGAAGTTAAACAAAATTGAGAATCACGGGTTGGGCTAGTGGTTGAAGCTTTTCCTTCAGCTTTTCCCTGTCACCCTCAGATTCTCCTTTCCTTATATTCCAGGGTTAAACATATCAGAATCTGGATTTATTCATATTGTCATATATACTGCTTAAAAGAATCAATCTAAATAACAAAATCAATACATTAATTGGGTTCTAAGTCAAGTTATGTTCATTTAGGAATAAATTTGAACCCAATTGTCAATTATTTGACAACCCAATAAGAGAAAATACTCTTTTCTTTCTATACTCATGGAGCTAACTTTTTTCAAACAGAAAGAAAATCTACCCACTTCAAACTCCAACAAAAATATATATTTACTTGAGATGACAATTTAGATTATTATGACAGCAAAGTAAATAGTAACCAAGTTGTTAAAGACAATGTGCATAAGCTCCAAATATTAGATAAGTTAAACATTAAAACTAGAGAATTATAGGTTGACATAATGGTTGGTGAAGATCTTTCTTCTCCCTGTAATAAGGGTTTGATTCTCACCGCCCGCAAAAGATCAATTCCCCATATTCCACTTACCTTTAAATGATTATCCTTGTTTTTGAATCAAAAAATAAACAATAAAACTGAAAAAATTATGCTCCAAACAAAATATATCAGAGAAAAGCAATTAAGTTAATTATATGCCACTTGCAGAGAATACAAGAGCTTTCTAAAATCAAAAGGTATAATGATCAGATTATTTTAATTACAATACGAAATCAGATCTTACCAATAACTACACATTTGAATGACAACCACTAGTCAACTCTTGATGTCCTACAAGTAAACAAAAACAAAAATGAAATTTACCAATTCCAAAAGTACATGAAAAATATTAACTAACAACAAAGTTATTGTACCAAACTAAAAACAAACAAAAACCCAGATAAATAAACAATTATTTATTCATATATTTGGATTATCATCGTATAATTCTTTAATAAAAGATCTTAGAATTTTATGGAAAACCCATAAATGGAAAATTAAAAACATCAAATTTTTGAGAGAGAAATACAATTAAAAATTAATACTTACCGATTAACCAGTGAATTGATCAGCAAGCAAATACAGAGTGTTGAGAATCAAGAGTAAATAAAAATAATCAAAAGGCCAGCATTTTTATAAAAATACAATTGACAATAAATAAACTCAATCAAAATGAAAATGATTTGTAAAAACTGGTGAGCCAAAACAAAGAAAAATGATGTTAATATTTATTAATTGTGATTGATCATAGATGCAAAAGCTGGCATTTTGAGATTGGATAGAGAAAATTGAGAAGATGGTATAAATTGGAGATAAAGTCTAGTTTGTTTCTTTACTAGAGGTGGGGGCACAAAAATGGAGGAGCATAAGGTTGATGAGAGAACATGAATAGTTATGTAATGGTGGGGGAGAAGAGTTTAAGAGAACATACACAAACTTGATTAAGAATTAAAAAAAACATGGATTAATATTTTATTGATGATTGGAATAAAAGATTGCTTATTATTGCCGGCTCTTTTTTACATTATCTCCAATGTCAAATTGATTTTACTATTTTAAAATGAAGTACTATTTTATAATTTTAGGTTTGACTTTTGATTAGGACTAAATATTGAGTGAGGTTTTCATAAACAAAAGGTTCTTAGGTAAACAAATGAGTATAGTTCTGAAGATAGTTGTAAATTGTTTAAGAAAAATTGTTAATATTAGAACTAAAATAATTTGCAAATTATAAAAGTCTATTTTACTTTTGTGAATTACAGTCTTAATCATCTTTTTAATTATAGTCTCTTTTTTTTTTCAAAACAGCCATCAAGGTATTAATGTCCACAGCAGGCCAAATTACATATGATTTCGACCAGTTAACCTAAAATTTTAACAACTTAAATGATGGGAATCTTGTGATTTGATGTGAAAATGGTAAATATTGATGCTTTAATAGTTGTAATTCACAAAATAATATTGAGGTTGTAATTTGCAAATAACCTAATTTTGGTTGTAATTCATAACTTATTTTTAGAACTAAAATAAAAATGAAAAATATACAACAATTATAATGTTATTTTGTACACGTTTTTGTATTTGGCTATGAAAGGACTTCTTGCCTTACATGAACGTCAATTGATGAACATCGAGAAGACTGGTTTGCAACACTTACATCACTTGGAAACATGATATAGATTGAAGGCAAAATGCAAACTTTTTTAATTGATGATAAGGTTCCTTTACTTAAAGCAAAATAGTGAAAATGCAAATCAATTAGTGATTATTATTACATTGTTACTTTTACTTGTTTGACAAGAAATTAAAATTATAAAGTTCTATTAATTTTCATCTAATTCGATTAAAAGTATCCCCAAGGAATTATATTCTATCAATAAACATAAAATTTATTTTCTAAAATAGAATTATTTCATGGCCAAATAGATGTATACTTCATTTTGCTTCTAATATACTTTCTCTGTATCATATTTTATATATATATATATATATATATATATATATATATATATATATATATATATATATATATATATATATATATATATATATATATATATATATATTAATACTGACAATTTTCCACATAATATATCACAATCAGATGTAAATAATATAATATATATCACAAGCAGATGTAAATATTTAAGAACGAGGTAATAATTTTCTGAAGGTTTTATATATCATTGTCCTCCACATAGAGAGCATAAGACCTCAAATTATTTAAAATTGGCTAAAATTAGTGAAAAAGATATAAAGAATAAAAGTAAAACCAATAGCAAATACGACAATAAGAATTTTGCATTATCAATTATTTAATTTGGATCTGACATTGTTCGATTATTGCTTCATGATTCCAGTGCTTCAAAATAATGAATAGTAGCTCTTTTATTACTTATATATAGGCATGGCCACGGTCCGGGTTGGGCCGGTTTCGTTCCGGTTCCAGTTCCACCCGGTTCCGGTTCCATTTGAAATCTGTCACGAACGGTTCCGATTTCGGGGGTTCCAAACGGTTCCTTGGCGGTTCATGAGGCGGTTCCGGCGGTTCCAACTCGCGGGACGGGCGGGTCGGACCATCGGTTCCATTTTTATTTTTCCTTTAAATATTTATATAATACTCCCTCCTATTCACCTTAGGAGTCCCATTTGATTTTTTACGGATTTTAAGGAGAGTCAAAAGTGGGACCTTAAGGGTAGGAAAGAGAGTGGTATTATGGGTTTTTTAATATAAGGGAGGAAAATTAGTATGGGTAATAGAGGGTATAATTGAAAATAGGATAAAGTTACTAAGGGCATAAAAGTCAAAAACTCATACCGAAAATAGAAATGGGACAATTAAAGTGATTTGACCATAAAGGAAATGGGACATATAAGCTGAATAGGAGGGAGTATAAAAATACTATAATATTGCGGACGTACCTTTGATGATTACTTGATTATTAGCGAAATTCATTGCTTGTCAAGTTGTCATCGTTATTAAAATATTTACTAAAAAGAATGAAAAAATAAATTAATAAGAAACGAATCAACGATAATGTCAATAAAGATGATTAATAAAAAAAGAGGGAGAAAATGGACTTGAACCTAGTACTCAAAGGAATACTAAGCTGCCTACGTATCCCGAAGGAATCAAAGCCCACGTAGTTCTTTGTCATACCTTTTATTTGTAGTTGTTGAATGTTGATTTATCGTTGTCCGATGGATCCTATTCGTCTTTGTCATCATCATCTGGTTGGTTAGATGCTTCCGCTGACTCTCCTCCTGACGATGATGCAGATGTATCCATCATCATCCATGAATCATCATCATCGTCTTGATCATCATCATTCCTTAGTCCTTGTGTTCGAATCTCTGCTTGATCCCAATCTTTCTTGCAAACACATATTTGAATACTATGTGGAGCAAGACGAGATCTCTTTTCGTCTAAAACTCTTCTACCTGCACTAAAAGCAGACTCCGACGCAATCGTAGAAGCAGGAATTGCAAGTATATCCTTTGCAATTCTCGATAATATGGGAAATTTTATAGATTTTTCTTTCCACCACTTTAAAATATTATAGCTACCTTGGTCAATTTCAAAGTGATGTTTAAGATAATTATCTAATTCTAAATATGCAGTGGAGGGTGAAGAAGAAGATGATCCTATAAAACTATCATCTTGGCTCATTATATTAGCTATTACGGAATTATAATAAGAGGGACGTGCCGAGACGCTAGCACGCGTAGACGTATCGCGTTTTGGGTTGTATAAACTAGCATAGTAATCATAAAGTTCTACTAAAAGTTTTTTACAAGTTCCAACATAATTATGTACATCACTAGGTGGGCGATCTAATAATTGGTAATAAAATCCAATTACTTTAGTGAGGACTTATGTCTTAAAACATGGGTCTAAAATGGTTGCAATTCCATAAATAAAAGGAAAATCGGTAAAATATGTCTTCCACATATCCATCATATCTGCAAGAATCGGCTTTAAATATGGGTTAGTATCATCATGCGTATGTTTAAGAAGATGATAAAAAATAGTAATACACTCACTTATTACTAAGTGGACGTTTGCTTCATAAACATATGAAAAAATCTTAGTTGCGTGGTCATACGCTTCTAATATTTTATGTACACCTATAGCTAGTTCCCATGTGTCATCAATTATATAGCTATCTGTACATTCACTATAAAGTTGTGTTATAACTGGACGATAAGCAATCGCTTTTCTTAATAAATCGTTGATTGAGCCCCAACGTGTAGGAGTATCTAGTGACCAATACACTTTTTTTAGTTGATAATGGTCTCATAATTGCTTATATCGTCTCTTTATCTGTCCGATTCTAAGCCACTTCACTATGTCTCTAATTAGATCTAATAAATCACTTAATTTTTTTATACCTGCTTGGCAAGATAAGTTTACT